>NW_009210118.1:30318-48123 GCF_000690835.1 Fulmarus glacialis
GGCAGAGGTTTCCCATGCTTCTCTGGTCACCGGCTCTGTGCTGCTGCTTGCTGCCTTCCCTGGGGACCCTCTCCTGGTCCCTTCTTTGAGGTATCTCAAAGGGTGGCTATAAAACCGGGGCTCTGTCTTATATCAAGGAGATTAAATTTCAGAACTCACTATCTGTACAGTTGCCCACACCCAGACTCCCTCTCCGAGCTAACAGAGGTTTCCCATGCTTCTCTGGTCACCGGCTCTGTGCTGCTGCTTGCTGCCTTCCCTGGGGACCCTCTCCTGGTCCCTTCTTTGAGGTATCTCAAAGGGTGGCTATAAAACCGGGGCTCTGTCTTATATCAAGGAGATTAAATTTCAGAACTCACTATCTGTACAGTTGCCCACACCCAGACTCCCTCTCCGAGCTAACCTTGAATGTGGAGTGGTTTAGATACGAGTTCTGCGCCCCAAAATTGTGTGTGTACTTTGTCTGGAGTATGTCTGCCTTATCTTTTTTCTTCTCCTCATTTGCATCATGCTTTTAGCTTGCTAGACCAATGCACTTTATGCTCAATGGACAAAGGACAAATTATTCAACCAAACAGCTCACAGAGGAGACAGCTTGTGACAATAGCATCAAGCGTTGATACTGAGGGATTATTATTTTATGATAGAAGCTAGAACAAATTATTTTTTGTGAAAGAAAGTCTGCTTTCTCAAATGCATAAAGTTTATATAATAGTCAGAAATTGGCCAGTTCAGCACATTTTATACACATAAATGTTATATGTAATATTTTATGTATAAATGTTCCAAGTTTACTCCAGTGTAAAGCTTTCCTTTAAAGAGTAATTCTCACCCCATAATTCACTTTTATGATTTTCTTAGGGCTTTAAGTGTAAAAGCTCAATCTGGTTTTGTTTTATTCTTTAAAAAAAAAAGAGGCACAGAGCAAGTTAATTTTTACATTGAATCTGCCAAAGGCACGCTGTCAGATCTGAAGTTAAACATGTCACTTTTGCAAACACATGCACACACCCACACGTGCGCATCCAGATACACAACCGCTTTTTAAGGCTTAATGACAATAGAAATAGTTTCATGCGAGTGGAAGAAGGGAGGCCCCGACTGGAGCCGATGACTGCAGCAGGCTGTGCTCATTCTTGGGCTCCTCTCCAACCCTCCCTCAGGCCCTCCTGTTTCACATCTAGTGTAAAGATGTTTCTCTCCCCCAGACAGTTTCTCACAAATCTGAAACTCAGGCTTTCTGCCAGATGCTGGATCGTAGGCTGAGTCCTTTGCCTGACCGCGACCCCTTCCATGTCCTGTCCCTTCCCTTCCGTCTCAGAGAGCTGCAACAGGCAGCAATAGGCAGGTTCTTTGTTTGATCTTCCTCTTCCTCTCCTGCCCTGTACACGCGGAGGGCTGAACTCCGGCTCAGCCAAACCATGTGCACACGTTCTCAGGTGTTTTAATATGACCCCGAAAGAGAGGAGTTGATGAGGCTAAATGAGGAAATAACACGTGTTTGGGCTGGGATGTTATCAGACCACAATGCAAATTTTGAGCCCTCCCTGGATCCATCAAAGCCAAGGGCAGAGCTGCTTCTTTAGGAGTATGGTAAGAACGACCAGCAGGGCTGTCTGCTTCTTCAATCTCCCTCTTTCTTCGATTGCTGTCCAACTTTCAGACATACCATGCAACCAACCCCTTTTTGTCCCCCAATATTCTATTTTAGACAAAAATTACTCCCAGTATTTTTGAGGATCTAAACTATACCTGCTCCCAGAATTGCAAAACCAAAGTCGTACGTGCTTTGCATTACCAGAACGGACTCCACTCGCATCTCGAGTCCGAATACATTTTCTCCCCGTGTAGACTGTGCTATACTTGGGAGCTGCAAGGATTCCTCTTACATTCCACTTTGTATTTTTAAAAGTTTTAACTCACGTACATGCTGCAAAAGGCAAATGCTTTTACCATCAGGATGCCATATGAAAGTGTTTAAATCCCCTGCTCACCCACGCAGGGGTTACAGCACAAATAATGGTGGCAGCTACTCCACTGTCACTCCCTCCAGAGTCACTACCATCTTATTGCTATGACAATTTCATAGTGATGATGCTTAATAAAGTAACACTTCGGGATCAGCCAGGAATGTGGTCCCAAGGTTCACAGCACTGCACAAATACAGAGCAGCTTATCGGATTTCTGCTGCTCTTGAGCAGCTTAGAGTTTCTGGTGTGAATATTCCTCAGTTATTTTACCATTTTTCTTGACAACCACATTTATAGAGGTGGATCTAGTTGTGTAAAAGTCAGTTTTACTAGGAAAACAGATATTTTTTCAGTCAAATGAGATATGCCCAACTCACCAGGGGCAGTCATTCAGACTGACTATAAGAAATGAGAAATAAGCATTGGTCTCATGGGATTGCAGAGGATTCCTCAAATCACTTAGGCCCACGATTATCCACGCTGCTCAAATGTTGGTTCACTTTTCAGGTGAAAAAAATGGTGCTCCCTAAGGCAAAAGCCGGGTGCAGTTCTGGGGGTAGTTTACTCCAGGAACTTCTACTTACTGCGAGAGGTTTGGTTCCCAGCAAGCCACGTAGTACATGCTCACACGTAGGCATGCAACTGATACCCTCAGTATCGTCTTATAAAAATACCAATCTGAAACATTGTCTTCACATTTCAGGCATTTTACACTGAAAAATCATACGGAAAAATGTGTATTTATGTATACACACATGTACACACACATACACATGTTTTAGGGTCACAGATATGCCACTGGTGTCTATGTGCACTCAGCAGCTCTGCTATAGAGAAACTGCCCCAAAAGAGTGTGAGGGAGATCGCCCTATCTACACTGTTTAGGCACTGTTTGGTACCACCCTGCACTATTCTTACTGTCCTGGAAGAGTGATCTTTCCTTGGAGCTCTTCAATTGCTCATTTGGCGATTGCTGCATATCTGCTAAATGAGGTGTGTGATCATGTAAAGAAAAACATATAAAGGGCACAGCAAAGGAAGTGAGCTACGGTTGCACAAGCATCTTAATTTTGGCATTTCCTAGCTTATGAGTGAGTTCAATGTAGATTTTGTATTTTATTTTATTGTGAGATATTGTAAAGATATTTCTCAGCTACAACTCATAGAAAGTTTGATTTCAAGTGCTCAAAAATGGGAGCACACTTTCCTTACATCTTTAATTGCTTCTGGATCCAAACCAGAATAACTGGATAGTTTAATATGTCACCATAACAACAGCTGAGCACTTTGGTTTAAGATTTTTTTCTCTACTTTTTTGTACAAAGAACCAGTACCTGAGTCATAGATTTTGCACTCTTATTCTGAAACAGGCTTCATCAGACCAAGACATCCATTTTCGTCTGTTTGTCCTCGGTACATAATAGACCACAGGCCAAATGTTTCTTTGGTCCCAAGGGGTAAGTCCATTGAAGAAAATACTTTAAATGCACTATTATTATTGTGTGATCAGCAGAAATGCGTGCTTCTGACAAAATGTTGGTAGCTTTTGATTTAGTTACCACTTTTTAAAGATTTCATTTCCTTTCCTAACAAACCTTAAATCAACATAAATAAATACACCTAAGCAACAGATTTCATATATCCATACTTTCAGGGGGATTTCTTTTTCTAGTCAGCACACCCACAGAGATTTTCAGATGAGCTTTAAAATCTTGGTTCCTTTACCAACAATTCCTTTACGGGAATAAAATACTGGAAAATGTTTGATAATAAAACCTTTACCTAAAAAAGCTCATAGTATTTGTAGTAAGTCAGACATATTTCATCTCTGAAGAATTTAAACCAAGCATAACAACAAATAAAGGTAGGATTCTTAGTTTTAAAAGTATTAAATCTCTTTGATAACCACAACTTATTCATGTAAAAAATATAAAATTAATCATAAGCCTCCATCACAAATTCCCCATAGAACCCTCTTTGCATAACTCACATTTTGGGGTTGCAGACAGCAGACACTAAGACACACATGGAGACCAAGCTTCTACTTGCTTCTACAATTCAGGTACTGAACTATACAAATAATGTTGAAACACAGTGAAGCAAAAAATTTCAAAGATACATGATGCAATATAACTTGGTTTTCAACTTTGTCAGATACAAACATCAGGATTAATTTAATGAGTTCTGCCTCCTTCATAGTCTATGAATAGCTGTATGCGTCAGAAGGCTGGGATGCAAGACAAAACATTGGCCAACAGCAAACAAAAGTGAATGTGTATCACACCCTTGTTTATCGTGCCACTCCTTTTGAGTGGCGGCATAACACGAATAATTTTAAAATTTCATGTTAGTGATGTCTCTGGTGATATAAAAAGCCAGCATAACATCCTGAGTGCTGGAATCTTAAAGCATTGCCTATGCCTTTGAAAGCTCATTTACATTAATCCAAATATCAGGTGTAGATATCAGTCAGTGAACTTCTTAAAGACGTTCTCTAGCATATTGTGAATGGATAAAATGCAGACCAGGTCAACACAAACCCTCCTTTGGTCTCTCTACAGATGAGACCACAGCTGAACACCTGTAGAAAAGATTATGTACAGATGTCCTCAAAGATTCAAACAAAGAAGAGCATTAAGGAAAACAAGGTGCTGTGAATTCAGGAAACTATATTTGGATCACTACAGTCGTCAGAGCACTGCAAAAGTCAGACTAATTTGTCATCTAGAAAGCCACAAAAGCTAGATCTGTCAAATAAATGTGAACCTCCACCAGCCCTTATCCTGTTTCATGGCTAGAAATAACACTTGATTAAGTAGTTGAGAAGATAAATTAATTAAAAAGTAATAAAATAGCTTGCAAGAATGCAGCAGTGTTTTATCCCAAAACTGAGTATGTAGATCTAGAAATGATTTACACGAAGAGGGATCATTCACTGCCATCTTTCAGGGGTAAGACACAAACTTTTAAACAGCACACAGCAACGTATGTATTCACAAGCATTTTCTCAGACAGACCAATTTGCTCAAAACTCTTTATTTTGAAAGAGCAACTGGATCTCTAGAATATGTTATGCTGTTTTGAGGCTGCACCTAAAACCCACTTTCAATCCCAGTGTTACCTTGTGCCCACACTGCTCAGACATATGTCCCTAGTTTGTGCCAGTACCATTCCTTTTATCTCCACACCTTGATACGATTACCTACTGACTCATTGAGAAGAATGCTCAAAAGTTATTCTAAAATATTTATTGATTTAGTGGCAATTCAATTAAAAATATTTCATCTCAAACATGCTTGTCTTGTTAAAGTGGTTGAAAATATAGGACAAGCTTGTCTGGCTGATCCAGAGATTAAATCACCAGGGACATATTGAAGTATGCTCAACAGATCTTTAGAAAATGTTGGTGAGATTTCCATGGAGTTAATATATTCTTGTCTTCTTCCAGAAGAACTAAAAAAGATGATCCAATGCAGAGGAAAAGTGATCCAATTTCAAAGAAGGATGCTCCAGATATTCTTCTCTGACAATCTAACCATGAATTCCTGCTCTGTATCGGACTCCTTGTTCATATAATACAGGACATTATGAGGCTGTCCACACTAAACAGTGTGAGTGACTTCAGTAGTACAATAACGGAGTGATCCAAACTCCTGAAATAAACAAAACAAAAAAGATGGAGTCAGTGGACTCCATTCTTCCTCAGGAAATCCTTTTGAGGATGTCATGCAAAGACTTTCAATGGGACACACCAGCAAATCTCCCAAATGTGGCTGTAGGAGACCCATCATATGGACTCTGCTTTACTAGTTTACCCAGCAACTTCAACAGGACCAGACTGAAATGCCTGCCCATTTTTGTCCATTCTGTTTAGCTGTTAGCAAGCTCCCTGTGATCTCTGCCCATCACAGCTCACACTCTTCTCACGTGGCTGACAGTCCTTATGAAGGATTGTTCCTAATTGGCAACATGGGGAGAACCACCCTGTTTTGAGGGGAAAAAACCTATGGCTTGAGCTGTGCCATGTTGTTTGCCCTCAGAGTGCCAAGGGCCACTACTCAATGCCCTCAGAGGCCACGGTCCATTTTATCCACTAGAATAACCATAAGTCACAACCCCAGACCAAACGCCTTCCATAGCTGCTGAAACACAAATTCAGCATCTTGTTTTTTATTGTTGATGTTTTCGGTGTTGTTAGTATGCAGAGAAGCACAAGGCATAATAGGGAAGTTTTTCTACTATGCCCTATTCCCATAACCTTCTTCGCATTTTCTTTAAATCCCAGGCATGCATTTCTCTTCATTATGGAAAATGTATGCTTAATTTAAGGCCCCAAACTGAAATGCTGCTTACAGTAATGCTTTCTTGAGTCTTATTAACTTATGAACTCTTGGTGGGTTGCCCAGCACTCAGAGCAGCTTTTCTGTTCTTTTCCAAGCTACATCAAAGTGTTTGTCTCAAGGGCCTGAGGTTTTTTTTGTAATTTGCAGTGAGCGAAAGCCTCAAGAATAATTTTCTAATGTTAGTCATGTGTGCTATAACTGCATTTCTCTCTTTATGCTAAGCTTAGCAGTTCCTCTACACATAACAGAGAGGGGAAACGGTACTTCAACGCCAGACGCAAGCGATGTGCAGGTTAGCTGACGTATTATTCCTTCTAGCAACCTCGGGAAGTCAGAAGAGGGCCTCAGCCATGCAGTGCGAATCTATACCCAAATCTGCTTCTGCTACAATGACTCAGGGCGTTACACAAAGACCATAGCAGACTCCATGTGAACTTCAAGACACTGCAGCAAGTACGACGTGAGCTTTTTCTTACAATAGCCCCTATCATTCCCACATACACTAGAACCACATCCATGAAGAGTATGTATAAATCCAAAGTTCGCTCTCTAGCTCGCAGCATTCATACCTGCAGATGAATCACGAACAATATGGATTGCTCAGGTGTGCACACTTGGAATAGTGATGGACCTTCCTTAATTTCCTATAAAGTTAATTTGTACGACCAGCCCATTTCCCCCCAAACTACATGAAGCCACAGCTGCAGAGTAAACACATTGCTGATGGGATTTAGAAGGCTTGGAGCAGCATATCTTACAGACTCCAACCTCTACTTCAGCACATATTGGACAATATTTAGGTGATTATTATCCATATGTTTCCTGAACCGTGCAGGGCAAAATTCACTTAATAATGGTCACTGTCCTGTGGAGAGACTCATAAGCATCCCCTGATGCCTGAAGAAGCAGCTGCTTGAGTCAGGGATGCATGAGCACCAGAAAGCCCTTCTGCCTAGATGTGGATGAAGTAGAATCATAGAATCATAGAATCATTAAGGTTGGAAAAGACCTTTAAGATCATCGAGTCCAACTGTCAACCCAACACTACCATGCCCACTAAACACTACAGGCTTGGGGAAGAGTGGCTGGAAAGCTGCCCAGAGGAAAAGGACCTGGGGGTGCTGGTCGACAGCCGGCTGAACATGAGCCGGCAGTGTGCCCAGGTGGCCAAGAAGGCCAACGCCATCCTGGCCTGTATCAGAAATAGTGTGGCCAGCAGGAGTAGGGAGGTGATCGTGCCCCTGTACTCGGCCCTGGTGAGTAGGACCACCACTGCACACCGCAGAGCAAGATGATCGTCTATGCTCAGATTCAGCTCCTTCTCACACCCAGAGCTAGCAGCTGGCATACATTTTGCCACTGTATTTTACCCCACCAGTTTCTGGAAAACTTGAGAGCAGGTTAGCAGATTTTAATTCTTTCTACTATTTATCCTTGTCCTGGCTGGAAGCAAAGCTCTTTTTTGTTAACCTTTTCAGATGCATTGCATGGCTACTGATACAGGGAAGACTTCAAGCAGCAGCACATAATGATGCCAGCAGTTCTGAATATTTATTGCCTCAGCAGGAGACGGCAAAGCAAACACAGCAAACCAGCAGCTCTCCTTTAGGCAAACGAATGTCCTGCCTTCACTTCCCAAGGGATCAGAGCTTCTCGGCCTCTGGCCTCTGCTTCTTACAGAAGAAAACTACTTACACCTATAAGCCCCAGAGATCTGTTTGACTAAAAGTGGTCCTTCAGAGCAACCTGGGGTGGACCTAAGTCCACAATGTAACTGCTTTATGTTGCTATATGAGATAAAGGAGTCACAGTGACCTTCTAATACAACTCTCAGATTAAGGGCAGATTTATGCTAGCAATAAGCACTATGGACATAGATCTGCAAACACCAGCAGGGCTTGCTCCCTAATGCATACCACAAAATAGATACAGACATACGCCTGAGAGGAGTTCGGAGAGAACAATTTTATCATTTGTTGCTTTTTTTTTCCCTGTAAAATAAGGGAGTATGTGCGCAGCGTGGATGATGAGAAGACTTCGGCTCCTGCAGGACAGAGAGAGATCCAGCCGGAGCGTGCAGCCCCGTGCCTGGGGCAGCTGCATGCCCCTGCCCTGTGCTGCCCCAGAGACCTGCACAAGAAAATCCAGAGGTGCCATCCCGTGGGCCTCCCTCACGTACCAGGGGATGTGCTCACGGCAGGAGGAGATGAGGTTAGCTGTTCCTGATTTTCCCCCGGGCTGAGCATCCTGCACAATGCTCTGTAGGCAACGCAACACAGAGTCAGACCTCTCAGCGCTGACATTAGCCAGATTGGGTGAACTTTGAGTCTCAGGCTGAGATTTGCAGCTTACAGTCAGCTCTTTTAGTATGTGCTGGGTGATTTTATGTTACGTGTAGTGTATTGTAATCCACTATATATCCCCTTTCGCATTGCAGCTTCAAAGAAACACACTTCTTATTTAAACGTAATTCATTCACTTGGGGCTACAGGCAACCTTAAGTGACCCCAAAGGCAGAGGGAAGTAACAAAGACAAGACCTAATCCTGAAGCACGTTAATGCTGAGTTTTGTTGGGAATTTTGTTGGAGCTGGGATGAGAGGATCTGGCCACAAAGTGTTTGTGGAAGCACAACTCTGTCAGAAAATGTAACCTATTGAACTCTTCCCAATTAGTAATCAGGCTCCTTTCATTCTTCTGAATTACAAATCCAGCAAGAGAGGGAGGGAGAAATCCACACCGATGCTTTACATCAATTAATTCCAACAGAACCTCAGAGTTTATGTATTATTAAACCTGCTGTATAATTATAGCAAAACCTCTTGCAGTGGTTTGTTAGATATCTTAAATAATCACTTTTTTCCTACATCACTCCATCATTTCTTTCACAATTTTATCTGTCATTAAATAGTTCTTTTATTTTTTTAAAATCTCACAGTTCTTTGGTACTGATTAGGCATCTTTCATCACTAACGTTGCTCTAACATCAGTAGTAATACAGGACCAGACTGTGACCCCCTTACTCACTGTAGCCAAAAGTTGCATGTACCTCTGCTGACTTCAGTGTAAGCCTTTGTGTGAGCATCTTTTCACCAATGGAAGGTGTTCATGATCTGGCGTGTGATGTTTTATTGGTCACCGGCACACTGGCACTTCTGATTTCAGAGAACTTTTGAAAAGATAGTAGCTTATTGCTTATTCTGTCATTGATTTAAATCTTGACAGTCTTGTAAATAAGCACAGATAAAAGAAAAATATTTCTACTAGCCCCATTGTATTGATGAGGAGAGGTGGACAAAGAGATGATGTACCACTTCTAAGCCTTGCTTCACAGGTATTTTAGGAATAAGATGGAAAGTGACTGCGACACTCAGTGCTGTGGCTCACAGGCCAAAAGGCGGATTGTCAGGAGGCTACTGTCTGCAGCTCCTGGGCTCATGCCTTCTGAGGCCAGGATGAAATCCAGACCTAAGTTGTTCCTATCTATTATTTGTGTATTTATAGGGTGTCAGTCACTGGAGTACTGAAAGGCCAGACTAGCCCGAGGCCACAGACTCAGCATCCAAACGGAGTTCAGATCTCAGGAATTCCTCCGTCCCATTCCCATGCTCCATCCCCTCCTCTGGGTGACATGAAAATAAAAACAAAGCTCAGGCCACCATTATCTCTAGGACTTTTTGATTTGATGTAATAGATACACAAGTACGCTGTCACTGCTGCCAGTAAGTGTTTACCCGTTTTGTCCACATTTCTACGGGAATTTTATGACGCAAAAGAGCAGTGCTGCAATCATATAAATCAGGAGACTTCTTTCAGAATTGCTATGATAAGCCAACTGCATCTCCTTTGTTTGGAGTGGACAAGAAGGAGTAAGAGAAACAGTGGTGACAGAAAATATATGTTAACTTTCAGCCACATCTCTGACATGCTCCGCAAAGTGCTTGTTCATTGTCTTAATTCATTCTCATGCTCTTTTTTGACCTGTTCAAAACAATAAAAAATGCAGCATGGGAAAAGAGTGAGGTAGTGGAAGAAGGGACCAGTTGGATTTTTTTTTGGTACTCTTTTGTTGCCCTAAGAGATTATTTTTCTAGAAATAAAAATCATCTTGTAAGCAGTGAAGGTGACCTTTTATACAAGTCTTGCAAACTACAGGCACTAGGGAACCTCAAATCAAAATCTGCTGGGGGATCTAGAAAAGTTAACTCTTTCATTTTCCTCTTGCCTAATCCACAGTTAGAAACAAAGAGAACAGGGTTCACCTAATCAGGTGTATCTGTGTCAGTTATCAGTATTCCCCTTACAGTTAACAGAAATAAAGAGGCACCACAGCTAATGAAGGCCAGGTAAATCTTACTCTAATGTTTCTTTCCCTCCACTAGTTATGTAGGGGGTTTGTGGTTACCCTAACCATGGTGACCTCTATGAAAGTCCTAGGAGACAAATCCCAATCTGAGTCACCACAGTTTAATCAGCTTTATCCTTATCATTTCTGGATTATGAACAGGTTAACACAAGGCATGAAGTGTATAACCCTTTATTTCATTTGCTTGAAATAAGTATCGTAGCTCATAATTTCCCTGTTCTCTCTAAATGGCTCCACCCTAAGGGCCCAACTCAGCAGGTATCGCTCAGCCACAATTTCTCTTTCATGAGTAGGAAACGAGGGCCAAAGACCTGCAGAGCTCACAGAGCTTCTCTGCCCTCCTGTCTTTTAACTTCTCTCCATATTCTTCTCTCTCACCTAAGCTCTCATCACCATCTACAGCTTTTAGCAGCTGGTGGCCATGATAAAACAGGTCAGCTGCTGAAATTCCTCAGATAACTTCTGACAGTCAATTTGGATCAACAGTCTACAGGAACAGTGCATTTCTGAAAGCCACGCTCAGTTTATACCCCAGTGCAAATGGCTAATGTTCAAATATGTCAAACGGCTCAGGATTAACTGTACTGGAAAGTATGAATTTAATTTCCTCTGTTTAAGAATTAGAAGAAAAGCTTGGTTTTAAACTTCACAGTTGTGGAATAGTAATTTCATTTTACTTTAGGGTTGTTTTCTGCGGGGTGGGGGGGTTGGTATCACGTACAGCATTACTTCAACAACATGCTTAAGCACACACATAGTTTTAAGCAAGTAAGCAGCCCTAATGAAGTAAAGAAATGAATATTGCACTATACTTCAGTAGGCAAAACCTGAAAGTCTGAAAAATCATTTCTATGTTTTTCCATACATAAAAAGCAATAGGAAAACACTTTTTTTTTAAAACCTATTCATGCAGTAACTAATGGCTTGACTTTGGACTGTGGTATTGTCTTGATAAACTTTCTTTCCAAGGCACAGCTTAGTTTACTCCAGAACAGGAAGAAAGCGAGCAAGCGAGAAAGATTGACACAGGGTTGTGTTTGAGGCCAGATTACCCAGAGGCAGAAAGTGGTGGGCAGCCTTCCTTGGGACCCTGTTCCAGTGACATAGTATGTCTTTTCATTAGAGAAAAACTGCTTTCAAAGGCATCATAGCAACTCCTGAAGGACGCTCTGACTTTCAAAATGGGACAGAGAGTTACTGTTTAACACTGAAATACTATTTATTAGATAAACATTAAATTTAAATAGCAAGAAAACACATTAAACCATTGCAAAAGTTAATGTATTTTCTTTGCTGCAGCTTTGTCTTTCATGTCACTTTTCTTGAAGAAAGAGTTTCATATCGGAGCAAAGGTTCAAAAAGCACCAGTAATACAAACTGCAATTTACTTGCTCGGTAATATTGTGTATTCTCCACACTGTTCCATCACTGATTTCAATGTTTACTCCTGAACAATTGTTTTCTTTTTCACAACTCAAGGATCTTCTCATTGGTGCAGGAAGAAAGTAAAAACTTCTCTGTGTGTGACATCAGTCTGCTGCCACAGCAATGCGTGTCATCTTACATGCAACCTTTCGGGCTAATTTCTGCTCTTAATTATACTTGATTCATGCTGTTGGCTTGCATACTTTTGCAGAAATTTAAGAGAGGAGAGAGATCTATTGCAAGACTATTATGGGTACAGCTCTGCTCCCATGCTAACCTTACTTCACTGGTTTCAACCAAGTTGCTCCTGATTTATATTAGTTAACCAGAGATCAGGTTCAAGCATGAAAATTAGCAGGAAGTAATAGACCTTTATTCAAAATAAAAATATTTTTCCTCATTAATCAGGAAAGGCTATGGAAAAAGTAAAGAAGTGACTTTACATTTGCTGATATGTGGGAACATTTGCCCAAGTACTAAATCCCCCTTTAAAGAAAAATAACATGTGCTAAAGCTTTAAAAGGAGTCCAAACAGAGGATTAATTGAGGAGATTGATTTCAGTTCTCCCCACCCTAGTTTAATAGGCTTTTTCCCAACTGGGTTTTGGGGAGTTTGGTCTTTTAAACCACTTGTTCTTAACAGCAGCAAGGAAGAAATCTGGGAATTGATTTATCGTGAGGATTTTCCATTGTTCTCAATGGACTCAATTCTGT
This sequence comes from Fulmarus glacialis, assembly GCF_000690835.1. Taxonomy (NCBI): domain Eukaryota; kingdom Metazoa; phylum Chordata; class Aves; order Procellariiformes; family Procellariidae; genus Fulmarus; species Fulmarus glacialis. The sequence continues at coordinate 43,136 of NW_009210118.1, forward strand.
ACTGCCTTTTTTTGCATACTTTCTAGCTAATACAAATCTGATAGATTTTATACTTTGCATCTACTGGTATCATATATCTTACTTAAAACAAAAGACCTGGAGCCGGTATTAGAAAAAAGAACATTTCATGCCGACATTTTACTGCAACATATAGCTCTTATTTTCACGTTGCTTGGGACCGTAAACTTGCTCATACACTACTATGCTTTAGAACTGCCGTGTATTAGCTGAGGAGCATAGAGTTAGATCGAATCCGAGAACTAAAAATCTTCCATAATAAATGTAGCATTTGACCACAGACCAAATCCTGGCTTGGTTTTGGGTCATAAAGGTGCAAGTCCCTCATCAATCAAGTTCTTTTTGAACTGATCTAATTCCAGGACATTAACTCTTAAGAGCCCCAGGAGCCAAAACAGAGAGGAAATTACTCCTTTTAACAGAGGATGCTCTTGTAACTGCAGCACCGTGACCCACCAACAAAGACCGCTGTGTCCCGCGCCGCAGGAGCAGGAGCTCAGGGCAACTCTGCCCAGGGAGCTACCTCCACTCCTGGTCATGCCACAGGTAGGGACAGGCAGTTGGAAGCAGCTATTTCTCCACGTTGCTCTAACCTCCTGCTATTTAAAGCTGTGGCACAGAGCAGTCTGATCCGGCTTTACTGCAGCTCTGCCAGCGGATTTGGTCCTGCGCTGCACGCGCCGGCGCAACTCGGACCAGAGTCCGACACGCCAGGCCAGATCCTTGGCTGCGCTTGCAGACCACACACCCAGCAGCCTTAGCCTTACATCAGCTAATAACAGCTCGAGCTGGTCAAAAACCAGAAGGGGAATACTCCTGGTTTTTAACAGCGTAATTTTTAATTGTGAAAATGTTCTTCCGGGTTTATTTAAGCCACAAGAGATCGGAACAGCAGGCAGGGGATCAGCTCCCCAGAAGAGTATCCCAGGCACATCCCGTTCTCTCTAGGAACAGATATGCCCATACTATGGCCAGAAACTGCTGACTCTGTGATGCAAAGCACATGATCTGGCCCCTATACTACATTTTCTGTCAAAGCTGTACCTAGAATTTATGAAACTCTGGTGATTTTTTTTCCCTCTGTCCTGTTTTAGATCAGGCTGAGAATTCATCTTAGCATTCAGAGATTTTTAATATCGTCTTTTTCTGGCTAAACAGATATAATCTTTTATTATTTTCCCACATTGCAGGCTTTCCAAAATGTACTGCTTTTATAAGTATAAATGTAATAAGAGGGAGAGAAAATGGGTAATTATATGTCCTATCCTTTCTTATCAAAGCTGTGTATTGGAAAAGAGGGAGAAATTGAGAAAAATTGAGAATAAAATTTATTGTAGACATTATTTCTCATCTCAGCTGAATGTCTTCCAACTAAGCTTCCTCTCCCAAACCTTGTGATTTCAAAGACTGTGTATGATACATCTTATATGCAGGGATTTACATTTTTTTTTGCAATGCAAGAAAATAATGTTTCCAGTCTAACTCAAATACCAGGAAAAAAAGGGTGTTCAGTGATATCTCCCAGAACTACTGCTGCATTATGATTGTACACAGAATTTAAAATGCCTGGCCTGCCTGTGGAAACCGGCTGGGAAAAAAAAAAGAAAAAGCCCTATTTCTACAGGAACCTGAAGGAAAGCACAATTAGTGGATGTGCTCACTTACTCTCCAAAAGCTATAGGATGTGCTCCCTTCCTCAGGACACATATTAGTGATCTGAAAGGAGCATTTGCCTGTCACATTACACCCTGGAGCTTTGAATCAATATTTGCCTACTCCTGTCAACCTCAAGCACTTAAAAGTCATGACTCCTAGCCCAGGCCCATATGTGATGAGCTCCCAAATCCTTAGATGCTTTTTTCTGGCGCTTTCATTTTTCATTAGAAAGTTTAGATCATATTTAGATCATATCTTCCCTTGCCAGACATCCATACGGTATTTACAGTGCTGCCAGATCCAAAATATTGAGAACATTGAGAAATAGTTTAGGAAGTTCTTTACAAGACCTCCACTTGGGAGCCCCACCTGTGGTCAGCTCACAGTGGCTTTGTTTGGGCCTTATGTCTCCCCTAGTTTCACATCAACTCAGTGACATTCATCCCCACACCTACAACTTAACTTTGCAAGCAGCTCAGCCCAGAGCGCAAAAGCAAGCACAACGTTCTCCAGCTATGGATCAGTTCAGCCCCCAGCCGCACATCTGTTTCTTGACCTAGCATCATCCCTGCTCCTTCTGCAGCGTTGGAGGCTCCACATCTGATGGGGTCAGTCCAGGGAGGGTTCAGCCCCCTCCCCTCCTCCTTGTCCTGACAAGGGGTGGAAGCTCTGGCAGATGCCTTCTTCTGAGATGGCAAGATGAGAAGAGCAGGGATGGGGCAGCAAGGCCCACAGTCCTTCTGAACTGCTGGGTCTTTTCCTGATCCTCTCTTTTTCTTCCCTCCTGTGGGGTTAGTATGGGGTTCTCCCTCTTCCACATTCTTACAGAAGGGAAGGAGTCTGGATTGCCTGTGGCTGCTGGGGACATGGCAGAGGCAGCTAGCCAGGACTGCAAAGCATGCAAGGGCTGTGACCTCTTACCCCACTGGGACCTCAGTGTCTCTTGCATATGCTCTTACTACCAAAAAGTCTTAAAATGGGGCAACACTATTTTTTCCCACCTGTCCTGGGCAGCCCCAGTCAGGCTGCTCATATTCAATTGCCCTAGCAGGAGAGATGTTGTGTCTAGAGCTGCTTTCCAGCGACTTCTTTTACCTCTTCCACTAGAAATTCCCTGGCACGCTCTTTCATAAAATACCCAGTTTATCACTGTTTCTCATTATTTTTAGTGACCAAGCTGTACTTAAACATGCAGCTATCAGTTACACTCACTGTTCAATACTCAAGTGGTAAAATCAGATAATCAGTCATTCACACGAGAGGCAAGCTTGAAGTTTGGCCTCGGTTTCTGAGACAGATTATTGAAGTTCTTAATATAAATTGCTCTTATACTATTCAGTTATAACCAGCTGCTGGAGTTACCCCAGCACCAGTGATAAAATGAGGAAATCTAAATGAAAACAATGCATTTTTCACCCCTGCATTTAGGCACAGAGTGTGCATCAAATTCCTTGAATGAAAACTCTGCAGGATGACATGAGTGTTGTGAGTTAAGACAAAGCCAGAGGTTCATATGAAAGATCATGTACCTCATTGAAATTCAGTTTTGAGGTGTACGTGTGCTTTGGATTTGAGCTAACATGAGACAAAGACCTTTCACATTTTCCAATGCACCCAGCTCCTCTACGTCTATTTTGTGCTAACCTACTGGCTTTCTGATATTATGGCATTGCATAGGTAAGAAAGAGGAAGAATGGTTACCTGTTTATGAGCATAACTTCTACCTAGTGAGTGTTACAAAGCACAATGAATACTTCCACACAACAGTATTTTTAAAACTAGTTCCAGCCTATTGATTAAGGCCGAAGAGGGAATAACTGGGAAAGAATGCTGCTGTATTCCAAATCGCAATGGCCTGTCTTATACTTGTATATTGTCTATACTTTAGTATCTGGGAAATCATGAAGAACATCCACGCAGTGGAGGTCCCCATAAGATTCAGAGCAAAGAATAGAGAAGTCCTCCTTGAAATCAGGATGAAACACTCAGGAGGGTTAGCAAACCTAGCGATCTAGAGACAGCTGCCTGAAAAACGGCAGGGAAGAAAATGGAGAAACAGGTTGCCTATGAAATAGGAGTAATAGTTACGAAGTTTGCTACTGCTGAGTGGAGCAGCAGTAGGACAAGACAGGATGATGGTGAGGAACTCGGTAGGCTCTGCTTACCCTTTTTATCTTGGAGGTTATTCTTTATATATTTTCTTCAGTCACTTGGTCCTAGGGACTGGATTAGCAGCCTTACGTCCTTCCTTATTACTGTATTTGTCAAAGAAATTGTAAGTAAGCTATTTACATCTTTTCATCTCTGGAAGTCCTATTAAAGGACTTCTCTGTAACTAGGATCTTGCATGCAAGGCATGAAGGCTCACACACATCTCAGAGATTCAGGGGCAGAGTCACGGAGAGCAGAGCTCTCCACCAGGATGATGTATAACCAGGCATCAGTCAAAGGAATCGAGTGAAGTGCACCACCTCCAACAATATCCCACAATGGGATTGATTTTGATGATTGTTTCAAGATTTATCTCAACTGTTTAATCTCCCGCTCCTTGAATGTATTTACTAGCATACTGCCTTCTTCTCACCCTCCACCACACCTTCTGCAAGCCTACTGCATCGAAGGAGGGTCACTTTGCAGTAACTTAGCATCTCAAAAGTTCCTGAGCACAAGGTCACACAAGGTCAACTTTTTTCATTTGAATTGGGGAGGGGTGGATGTTAAAGAAAGCAATGCCAGCAAATCTCTCATAGTGAACAGAGTACACTAGTTTCTACTAGATTCTGTTTTCCAGGCAAAAATTCTGCTTCCAGAGTAACACAGCCAATTCCCACTGACCTCAGCTGGAGTCATGGGTGAGTGTCTGAGGGCAGAGTTTGTCCCTTTGATTTTTTTGTGGATCAAGGAGAGAGAAACTGGTGTTCCAGGATTACCAGGTCCAAACTAATGCACCAAACCTACCCACTACTTCATACACGTAATACTACTTCATACACGTACTTCAGAATACTTCATACACGTACTTCATACATAATCAATTACATATTACCTTGCACCTTGTACTTCAGTTTTGTTTGCGAAACAAAAAAAAAGGAGCACGTTTCTCGTCCATTCCATTTCTTTGAACAATAAATCAGACTTCAGAGAGCTCATAATTTTTGCTTATGAAAGTCAGACTGATAAAACCAGTTCTGGGCACAGCACTGGTCCCCTCATTTTTGGATGCTTTCTTCTTGGAATGGAATCTGTTAAACAAGCGCCTGGAATTGGTTGGATGGATGCATCCAGAGCTCAATGTCCAGATGGAGGTTGGTGAC
>NW_009210119.1:0-1610 GCF_000690835.1 Fulmarus glacialis
CAGCCTTTCCTCTGGAAGTATTAAATGACCACCGAAAGAGTCTGATGTCTGGTTGTCCCGCGTCACTGTGCCAGCTGTTGGCCGGGCAGGAGGGAGTCCCCGGGCAGCAGGTCCTGCAGATCCGCTTGATGCGAAGGGGTGTCCCTGCGTGAGCACTGGGAACGGTGAGGGTTAACCACGGGGACTGAGTAATCCTCCCTGAATAGAAGGATGACTTAATGTGATGGGAAGACCTGGACTGATACACAAGAAGTCAGAAGGGAGATTTTGGGAGAGAGAGTGGAAAACAAGGGGAGGATGAGCAAGACAAAAAAACGTCTCCCTTGGCTGCCGTCAGAGATGTGCCGAGTGATTTTGCAGCTCGAGGCCGTGTCCGATCTGCCCCAGCGCTGCTGAGCGGCTGCAGTCAGCGGTGCCACCCGCCACGAGCATCATCCTACCTGTGGTGCATTTGGCATCCCGCTTCTTTTATTTTGTCTTTTTGCTTGGCCTTTCTTCTAAGGCATTGGTCTCGGACTGATAAAGCACTTTGCTCAGCCTTGCGCATGAATTGCCCCAGTCATGAGAGCAATAGCGGGATGAGGTGCGGTGTTAACCCCTGCAGCAGACAGACAGAGCCGGCTTGGTCCCTGCGGAGCAAATCCCACCAGCATCACGCAGCGCAGAGGATGCCTGGCCCGTGGGTATCGCCTCCAGCAGCTCCGTCGGGAGATGCTCACCCTAGGTTTGGCCTGGTACACGCAGTGCTCGGCCAACATACATAAAACCAGAATATTTTCTATGCTTTGGCAGAAACGTTTGGAAACTGTTGCAGCACTGAAGAGGACCACGTGGGAGGGGGCTGCCTTCCAGCAGTGCTGTGATCGGCTGTTTGATACGGCTTTTAGCCACGCACAGAGCAGTGAACGAGCGGGTTTGCTGTGGTTCAAGGCATATACCCTGGCGAAACAAAAAAGAACAAAAAAAGAAACCTTTCGAGGTACCGGGAGACAATAAGGAGTTGGGAGAAATACTTGGATGTGGGTGATTTTACAGCGTGTATCACGGGAGTGCTCTTTTCGTCACCTCTGTCCTTCTCACCTCTGTCTCCTTCGTGGCCATGGGGCATTTCCTACATCTGCCAGCTAGGACTCTTTGGACTTTTTAAAGTCACTCAAGAGATGACTTTACATCTCTTTTATAGCTGGGATTGAAACAACTATGATTTGACCTGTCAGTTGTTCTGTTCTCAGTGCTCCTCCGCACGATGCTTCTACTGGGCTCCTGCCTCTTGAATTTATTCCCTTTGGCACATCCATGACTGGAAGTACAGTGCCCTCTGTATTTTTGCTCTCTGCTGCTCTATGTGGCTTCAAAACTGTCTGGTCAGGGGCTGCTTTGTTTGTGGAGAGTCCATGTTCCAAGATAGCTGATCCGGAGCAACATTTTGGGGCTGTTTCTTTGCATGCACCGAGGTAGCCGGCCAGAATTTTTTGCTCCATGTTGGCACCCCGACAGATGGGTTTGAGCGAGTGGGGTGGGCAGGTTAAGCCTGGGGTTAAATACGGCTAAGCCCCTTCCCAAAAAAGAGGGAGATGCTGGCGAGCGGCGGTGGCTGCACCCTGGCCCCG
>NW_009210120.1:0-1446 GCF_000690835.1 Fulmarus glacialis
CGCCGTGCGCTTTTCCGAGGTGTCCCTACGTCCCACCACCGGACCTGCCCTTCCCTCACCCGCTGCAAGAGCTCAGGCCACCACCGAGGGTCGGTGCCCGGGGTCCTGTGCTGGTGTCTGTGGGAGACGATATGCTCTGCACCAGGGAGCACTGGAGGAGCTGCTGGGCTTGCAAATTGGGCCATACATGGTCCTCCCTCTCCTGCAGCACCCCTTGGCCGTTGCTAAACCTTTTTCCCTGGAGACCTAAAGAGTTTCCAGCCTTTAACGACTTCTGCAATGGGGTGCACAAAGCAACCACTTTCTGGGGCAGAAATCTATGGGTCTATGCCCACACCAGTCATACCCACGGGAGGGAGTGGGATTTTGCGTGCGTGCCCAAGGCACACTGTGGCACTTCTCACCATCCCTAAGGACCTTACTGCAGGTTTTAGGATGGAGTGCCTGGAAGGGCTGGTTGCCGGCTGCTCCTGCATCTGCTGGGCTGCCCCGACTTGGACCAGGCTCCACCAAAGTGGTGGGTCATCAGGTTGTCCTCGATGCCCATCTTCCATGCGTGTACATCTGAAACATTGCAGTGCACCGTGCAGCTTCAACCTGGGGTACCCAGAGCCTTTAGCAGCGCTGGCGTCTGTAGGAGCGACATACCCAGAGCATCTGATAACGCTATAGATGTCTTCAGCTTGCCATAAGCACAACCTCTGAGAAGACAGGCACCCTTTCACCTCATCATATCTCTAATTTTGGGAAGCAGCTTTATCCAGGCTGTCTGGATACAGCGAGAACCTGGCGCCTGGGGATGCGGTAGCAGAGCAAAAGCCTCCTGCCCACAGCCCCGTGCCTCAAGCTGCAGCATTTCAGAAAACAACACGTCTTTGCCCGGAGGTACCTTGAGCACTTTTGAGAGTCAAGAAGCCACCAAGAACAGCAATCTCTAAAGAGGTGCCACCAACATTTTTCCAATCTCATCATGTCAGCAATGACAGCATCACCCTCCATCACGGAAAGCAGAGTCTTTGCTGAAGGACTCGGCCAGAGCTGCCTGCGCTGCCTGGCCAGACGTGCCTGCGCTGCCTGTCCCCTGCCAGGAGAACGTGGGGAAACGCGCCCTTTGCCTGCAAGTCCCTGCTCAGACCAGACCTGCTCCAGTCTCCTGCAGTCACCAGCACGTCCCCTCCTCGGGGTGGGGACAACTCCCTGGAGCTCCACCATCCCGGACAACTCGGACTACGGAGCCAGACCTTCCTCCCAGCTTCGGCAGCCATACCCGCCGGCTCGGCACCGCTCCCGCTCCCCCTGTGAGCCATGGCACGTGCCACGCCGAGCTGACCCCGCGGAGCAGCACTGTCTAGCTCTATCCCATGCCACCAAAGCACCGCTGCTCGCCGCCAGCCCTCGCCAGGGCCAGTGCTCAGCGCTGACCCAGCGCCGGAGCCCCTACCGCCG
>NW_009210120.1:1480-4519 GCF_000690835.1 Fulmarus glacialis
GGATGGGGAGAGCGGAGGAAGAGCGCTGGGACCTGGCCTGAGGCGTGGGCTTATATCAGACAAAGGCTACGGTTACCTTTCCATAGTCAATGGCTAATCCAAAACTCACTGGTGGGCAGAGATTTCCGCTTGATTTTGAGTCGCCGCAGGGACGGGAGACTAAACTTCAACCTCCTACCTTGACCTTGTTAAAAAGAAAAACAAAACACAAGAGAGACAGATGTAACCTAGCTGCACGTGATGGCTGGAGCGAGACGGGGAGGGGCGGTGGCACGGGAAGAGGCTACGGAGAATTTTGGGTGGCTTTGGGGGGACGTACGTGCCGCGTGGCCCTTCCTCCTCCAAGACACTCGCTATTCCCGCGCCATCGCATCTCCGGGTGCTCAAGGCAAACCCTGACCTGGCAGAAAGCACCGTTGGGCAGGAGGAGAGTCCCCCACAACCGCGGATGCAAGATGGGAGAGGTGCAGAGCATCCCTAAGCTGGATAAAGAGGTTAAAGCCACTTAAGGGATTTGGACCTGGAGGAAATCGAGCCTCTAAATCTCCTTGGTGGGACTCGGGGAAAAAAAACCCACGCAAAAGAGACGGTCAGTTAGCAAAGCATTAAAAAAAGTAGTTCTGGCAATTTTGTTCCTGGAGTTGTTCTGGATTTTAGGTGAGGGGTGCTGGACCAAAGAGGGGGGGTCCCTTGCTGCCATCACGGGGGACCAGGAGACCACCTTGCCAGAACCTGGGGCCGAAACAAGGGCAGCCGGGGCTGCAAGGAGCTGCGAAAGGGGTTCAGGAGGGAAAGGGGCCAGACGTGGAGAGGAACCGGCAATGCCCACAGCGGGACCCAGTGCCCCTCGTCGTGACACCCGGTACAAAGTCACTCGTCCTCTTCTAGTGCTGGTCCGCAGAGGAGACCGCGGGGTTGGTGTGAGCAGCCAGGCTCACACCCTGCTGCCTCGGGGCCCGGGTCAGCCCTGGGGTTCATCCGACCCCCAGCAGCACCAGTTGTACTCACTAACTGGACCAAAATCTTCCCCAGTGCCGAATCCTCAGCAGGGCTGGTGAGCCAAGACCCCGGGGCAGGAGCTGGGCAGAGAAACCCCACGCGGTGACAAGGCTTAGATTAGCTCGGCTTCACCCTACATTAAAAATTAAGTGGCCTAAATCCGGCATTAGGTGTTCCTACGGCTGCCTTTCCTTACGTCTTGTCACTCCGCTTGCGGCAATACCTCTTGATGGCACAGGGAAGGGATCCCGGGGCGCGTGGGGTGTGGCACGAGCTCCGCAAAGGCATCGTCCTCTCTGGGAAAAAGCAGCACGTTGAGGAGCTGTTTGGTTTTAGCAGGATTTGCCTCCCTCACCCAGCAACGCACCGCCGAGCCGCTCGGGCAGGCTCCCGACCTGCCCAGCTCCCCAAAAATGCCCCCGCCGATGGGGGGGACGTGCGCGGGCTCCCTCTGCTCACCCCATCCCCACTGCCCAGAGCAGCTTTTCAGCTGGGAGACGCAAAGCAGCCGACTTTCCCTGCACACCAGCGAGCCAGGAACTGGCAACGCAGCCGCCTGCGGCCGTGTAATTAAAGACTGAGTCAGAAAACCCGTGCACGAGAGACCGATCTGGGCTGGCGCCAGCAGCTCTGGCCTTTCCGCACTCCCCAGCGCTGGAGTGGGAAACCCGAGCAACGCTCCTCGGGATGCGCAGCGCAATCTCCAACGCGCAGGACAGCACTAAGTACCCTTTTATTTGGGTGCCTTCTGCAGTCAAAAGTACATCTCAAGGTGGGATGGGGTACGGATGCATCATACGTCGAGACGTACTGAGAGCTGAGGGGGCTGCAAAGCAGCACCGGTGCTGGAATTTAGGATTTCCTCAGCAGTCCGTGCATAAAGGCTAACTGGTACTATAGCGATACACCGAAAATATAAATCTCTTCACTTCATAGACATAGGAACACGTGCACAGGATATATATACATTCACACACATATGTCCGTAAATCCCATGTGCGTATGCCTGGCCTGACAATATATAAAACCTGTCACCACAGCACCTCTGCCGGTACCTGCTGCCACGCACGCAAACCCCTTCATGGCTCCGGGATGTATATATGCGCCGAGTGTGAATGAGTTAAAACTCACATTACCGTACCGATACAACGGGCAGCGTGAAGGGTCCCGGTCAGTCCCCGATGAGCCCTGGCCCTGGCTCCGGTCCCGGTCCTGCTGTGCCACCCCACGTGCCATGGGGGGACAGAGCCCGGCTGCCCCACAGCTTTAGTTCAAGCTCTGCCCAAAGGCTCCCTATAGTGGCCCGCACTCCCAGGGAGTGTTTACATAAAGATATATGTGAGATTATTTCCCTGCTTAAAATATAGGTGACTGGTACCGAGGAGCATATTGCAGGAGGATATTTAGAAGCTACAACTCTCCTTCCCGAGGTCAGGTCTAACATCTGCATCCCTGGGTATCCACATCCCCTTGAGAGCCTCACCACGGCTCTCCCTTTAATCCAACCTTCCCAAAAAAGGGAGTTTGAATTTTCCACTGCCTCCAAAAGCCCCACAAAACCCCGGGATGAACCTGGGACAGCGGGGAACAGCCCAAAGCCAGGGCAGGCTCAGAGCCATCCCAGCGCAACCATCCTCGTGCCGTTCGCCCACGGTGATGTCCCCATAGCACAGCCCTGCTGTTGGGGACACCAAATATCCCCTGGCCCTCCCGGTGACCCCGCATGTGGGTCCTGTCCCATACCAGCACCTCCTGCCCCGGCCAGCGCGGTGCTGCACGTACGCAGGAGGGGCTCGGGGCACCGCTGGGAAAACCTCCCAGTGTTAAATACGGGAAGGGCGCAGCAAGGCAGGGGGTGCGCGGGGGGGCTCCACGGCTCCGCTCGCAGGGAGACGCCCTCGCCTTAAAAATGCACCATCCCATGGCGGGGGAGTCGGTCCCCACCCCTGTCCCCAGGTCCCTGGGGGTTCGGGAGGGGTGTGTGGGCTGGTGAGCGTGCGAGGGGCTGCGTGGGAAGCACAGCCGGCTCAAAAGCCCTTT
>NW_009210121.1:0-10828 GCF_000690835.1 Fulmarus glacialis
CTAGGTGCCAGCCGCTGCATCCCGAGCCGTTCTCCTGTCTTGCCGCATCAGGTGCAGCGGTCCCCGTCGCTGGCGCAGTAGCGCAGGGACCACACCTACCGCCAGCACGGCACAGCCACCTCTCAGCGAGAAGAAAGAGACTGGCTGACATGTTTTCTTTGAAGATGCAGGGAGCCCCACTCCCCGGGGTCCCACCGGCGCCTCTCTGTGCTGACCTCTCTTCGGGGCTTTCGTGCTCTGATCCAGCTTGTGCCTTCCTCTGCCGGGTGCAAGCTGCTTTCCCCGGGCCCTCCCTAGGGGAGGCTGCATGGGGCTTTCTTCTGGGAAAGCGATCAGGTCTTTCATCTTGTTGACGGCTTTCCGCTGGCTTTGTATAGCTCTTGGTTTTCCCCCTGAGGACTGCTTTGGCCCCTTGAAGAAAAAGGAGAAACAAAGCACTTGAGCTTCATTATTCCTTTTAATGTACAGATGTGAACAAAATGCTCCCAAAGAAGCACAAAGATCATTAACCACTGTAAAGAGAAATTCCTTTGTCAACCCAGATTCAATTGCTTTGATAAGCAATCTTACCACTTTACACATCTTGCCTTTTCTGTATCCTTAGACCACCATGGTGACAACAACATTACTGCTGCAGGTGGGGTTTCTCCCATTCTCTGGGGCTTTTTCTGCAAGGACTTTTATGATACGCTTTACTGATATGCAGGGCTTGTTCCTGCTCCTGTGGGATCCAGCAGGAACTTTCTCACCTCAATGGTAACACAATCTCACAAGTTGCTTTATTTCTCCCAATTAAATCCTTTCGTCAGCCTGCTGAAGCTGAAAATGCTGCAGGTGAGTGGTGTCTGTGTAGCTGATGTTACACGTAGCTCTCTCCTCTGATTTCTGCAGCTTGGTGACGACCCTCTGCGACTCAGTTGCCCTGTTCTGCAGCATTATCATGTCCTGGTTGGGGTGGAGGAGATTGCTCTGAAATTCTGGTCAAATGACCCATGTGTCCTGAACCCACGCTTTGAGGCCCAAGGGAAGCAATGAAGTGAAGTCAGGTGTTGGGTGCTCTTCTCTATTGTAATGGAATGGCAGAAAGAAAATCTCAGCTACAGTGTCTCCCCTAGAACAAAATCCCTTCTGTCCCTTTCTGCAGATTGTGGCCCCCTGGGCATTGTTTTGATTGTTTATTCCTCCTTTCTAAATTTCTGCCCCAGAATCTGTTCCTGCATGTCAGAACACATAGCGACTTCTGGGGATGGCGGATTATCAGCTAAGCTGCGCTTGTTAGTAGAGAGATTTTTGGGAGTGTGTTGTGCCATTAGGATATAAGATATCTCAGAGACCTTTATCTAAAGCATCATAGCTGGGGGGAGGTCTGGAGTATGAGAGTATACAGAGAATTGTAGGAGCCACCTTGTGCTGGTGGGTAACTCACCTATAGATCTCAAAACTAATAGCACTGAAGCCATGACTGAGCCCGCAAGCGAAGGGAGCAGTGCCTTCCTCGCTTCTGTCACCCAAGCAATAGGCAGGTTTGGCTTTTGTGAAGGATGTATTGGAAATCTGAGTATTTTTACTTCCTGACAGCTCTTGTTTGAACTGTCTAGTGTGATTCTGGAGATGCACCAACACTCCCTCCTGGTTCCTCCTGTACTCAACAGTGCTGCAGTCAGAATTCATAGTTAGTTTCTGACAATAACATCTGAAAAACCATGGTTTGCCAGTTGTATCTGTTTGCAGCAATTTCTAGTCTTCTCTAGGACAGCCATTTTAGCGGAGAAGCCAGGAGCGTGAGTGAGGGATGCATGTGTTTGTGCGAGATAAATTGCTGTGGGAATTATTCCCAACCTGAATTGGAAAAGCCTGGTTAAAAGCTACATGTGACACTGTAACAGGCAAGACTGTAGCAATTGAAGGAAGATTGGGAAGTATGGGCATATCTCTTGGTTGTGGTGTGGAGAAAACATGGGGAGGGGAGGTTAACTGATTTTTTTGGCTTTCTCAGTGATTGCTTCATCAGCTTGGTATGGAAGTGTTGCTCTTCACTGTGCCTTAGGTTGTGCACAGTGCGTGAGAGACCAGTAAATGTAGTATTACTTTCCAGATGTGTGCTGATGCTGGGTTGCCCAGCTCAGGAGAATAATAATTTCAAACCTTGTGTGTCTATTGCGAGACTTTTTATTAGTTTCTTTTCTTTGGTTATTTGGAGATATAATCAAAATACTTCCCCTCCTGCTGTCCACAGTATGTTTTCCTATCCCTGCAGAAAGAGAGGTGGAAGACTAAAGTGGTGAAATGCCTTGCCCTGATTTCATAAAATAACTATCAACAGAACTGTTGGTTGAATCAAAATCGCTCAGTCTTTGTGCTTTGGTCACAAAACCCTTTCCTATCCCAGGTAGACTGGAGCTCCCATATTTTTTATTGGTGTGAGCCATGTACATCCCATTCAACCACCCTGTCACAGCCCATGAGCACCATCTCTGTGATGTCTCTGGCACCTCTAAAAACAATGAGGTCTGCATGGGAATGGCTAGTATGTTGTATCAGGTGCAAGTGGGGAGAAAAGCCTCAGTTACTGACTAGACAGATTTTGGTAAACTGGCAGCTATCAGTATGGCATTTCTTACCATGCCCACAGACCGTGGGGAATCACGGAGTGCAGCTGGCCATCTACCCCTGTGATTCCAGTCAGGGGTTTTTCTGTGCTGTTGTGTGGTATATTAGTGAGGAGGAGACATCCAGCTACTGATGAAACACCATTGCAATTAGTGTCTCTTCTTTTACAAGGGAAAGTTTCATGCTACCCTAATTATGCCCTTGTGCTTTGTGAACAAGGTGAGCACTGTTCTTGGCTGGATTCAGCAGCCTTCTGGAAGCTGCTGCCTCCCTTCCCTTCTGCAGTGTCTCACTGAGAACTGTTAAGAGACCCCCTGATATTTTGGAATCTCAAATGACCAGATGATGCTTAAGAACATCAGGAGCAGAGTGTGGGCATGAGGGAATAGGTAATGTTTTGAAAACTTGATCCCAAATGCCAACAGGCAGAGAGACAGGGAATGCTCAGCAAAAAGGCTTCCCAGCAGGGCAGGGGTGTTGGGGGCTGGTGGTGATCCCACCAGGTTTTGGCAGAGGTGTGCTGGAAGGATGCTTCCAGGCTTGGCCTTGTGGGGCAGCACCTGTGCCTGCAGAAATGGATGCTCGCGAAAGGTACCACACCGGTGACAAATGGGCTGTCGCTGGCTGCGTGGAGACTTGTTGAGACACAGTCAGCGGTGGAGATCAGGCCAGCAAGCCTGACAGGTTTGTGCCAGCGGTCAGGTAGAGCTGCGTGCAGCCATGGTCTGCGTGGCACCTTTCACTCACGCTGGCGCTTCAGCGAGCCGGGCCCTTTGCACAGAGGCCAGCCCCCACTTGCCGTACGCAGCCAGGGGCTGAGCTGGGCAGCAGAGGTGGCTGGGTTTGGGCCCTGGGCACTCTCGCCCAGTCCTGCAACGCTTTTGCTAGGCTGGGAGGAAAGGTGCTCTCTGCGGTGCCTCCACAGCTCCTGGTGCAGGAGGGTTTTTCCATCTGCTAACAATGGCTGATGACACAGCCTGACACTGGCTGGCGGGGAGACATGGTGGGTGTGGAGATGCACAAATGAGCCCTGGCAGGGGAAACAGTGCATTTATTGTAATCTGAGGCTGCTCTGGCAGCGTGTGCTGCAGAAGCCTGTCTATTAAGTCAGACTTGTTTCCTCGTAACTGCTTCATTCTCTTCCTTTCTTGTTCCCCTGCCTTTTAACGTCTGGGTGCACTCCTGAACGATGCCAGAGCCTGTAGATGTGGTGTCGTTTCGATTTTACTTATTTTACATTATTATATTTTTCCTCGTAGTTGGTGGGTAGGCGCCGATGCAGCCCTTCTCTCTCCTGCGGGCACAGGGGGGTGTCTGGTAGCCGGGCTCAGGGCGGGCCCTGAGACAGCGCCCCATCCCCTGAATGAACGCCTTGTTTGTACTCCAGCCGTTATGGACCTCACAATTTTGTGTACTAACAGAGTTAGCACTGAGCAGCCCTTCACATCTGCTGCAGAATGACCATTTGTGTTTGTGGGTAGGCATATTTTCTGAATTCATATTAACAGTTTATTCAGTAATTGTCAAGTGCTGCAGTCTCCTACCCCCCCATGCCGCCTGTGCCTGTCTCCCTTTGCTTTCTCTTGTCCGAGGCGCAGGGAGAGGCAGGCCAGCATCAGTATTTGCTGGCGCTCCTGCACTCTATTGAGAATGAACTCCAGGGCCTTCGGGAAAGCAAGTTGGGGAGGTTTAAAGGGTATGGGCAAGACAAAGAAAACCGAAAGCCCGGTCGTGTTATTTGTTCTGGGGAGGTAGACTCTTTTTTTTCCTCATCGTGCAGGCTAGGTAAAGCCGAGGAGGATCTTCCAAGGGCGTAGGGGACTGGTTATGTGGGAGAAACTGTACATACAGTTAACTGAAATATAAAATGAGAATCTTCTTCCCTATGTTTCTAACTGTGGCCTTGATTCTTCCAGAGCTGACACCTGATACTGTTGCTTGGTAGTTCCTATCTACATTTCCTGTAGTGTCACTTAAATACTCATCATTTGCATCCACAGGAGCCATGGCTCAGCTGCTTCACCCCTGTGACTGACAGGCTATAAGCAACTGGTTGTGGTTCACTCTTGTAGGGGTTTCTGAACTTAAAATTACAGTATTGTTAGTGAGACAACAATTGGATAGACACAAAAGGAAGGACAAGTGCCCTGTGCGGGGGAAGGAGGAGAATCAATGGCTCGTCAACAGCATCTGTTTGTGCTCGGGGTCCTCAGCCCCAAAGCCGAGCATTGCCTGGTGTGTGCCCATTGGGGAGAGATGCAGCACAGGCTGAGAGCTGGCATGAGGACCTGGGACTCACGGGCCAGCGCGCACCCGGCTCTCCTCCTGCCTCGGCTGTACCTGAGGAGAAGAGCTGCAAGTGAGAGGTGGTAATGGTCCCCTGGGTCGCTAATCAAGGCTGGTATCTTTGTGTGCTGGTTGTGATCTGTTAAAGCTAGCTGTTTAAAGGAGCTGTGCGGAGAGGTCTGTGACCAGCAATGTGCCCTTGCTTCCAGACCCCCCCTTAGATAGCAAAGTTCTGCTAGACCGTTGCGCTGATGTGTTAGCTTAGGTCAGGGGAGAAGGGGGGCTGACCCTGGCTCTGCTTATCGGGGAGGATGGTGGGTAGGACAGGAATAGGGGAACAACTCAGACGTGCGCTTTTCCTGGTGGGAGGCGAGGCTCCTGATCGGCATTAAGCTGCACTGAGCGGGGAAGGTAAATCCTTGTTGCTGGGACTTGGGTTGCTGGTCATCGGTGCAGCCGTGGGAAAGCCCTTGCCTGGGAAGCGAGGAGAGACCGTGGCTCTTCCCGCTGCACCAGCGCTGAGCTGCAGCCGGGGTTGAGAATGCCGTGCATTCTGATCCTTTCCCCACCCAGTTTCTTTGTCTCAACTGTGTGTGGATGAGATTGCTGTAAAAACGCACACCGGTGTCGGGGCTTTGGCTGCTGCAGGCTGCAGGGACACGGGGGGATTCTCTCACATCCTTCTGTTGCCAGGGAGGAAGCTGCAAATTACCACCACTGTGATGATGCTTCCAGAAATCACCCCGGCGTGGCAGATGAAGAACAAACCCAGTTCCCTGTAGAGGAATTAATTGTGCAAGAGCTTCACAGGGTGAGGCTGGCGTGTGAGCCCTGCTGAAGGCTCTAGTCAGCCGTGGTCCAGGCTCAGGCTATGGAAGAGGGGTGTACTCACGTGCCAAAACCTGGGTTGTGGGCACTGGGGAGAGCAGAGAGGAAACTAAGGGGAGCTTGAGAGCTGGAGGGTTGTCGGAGGCATTTTAAGCAGTCAGGAAGACTGCATATTCTCTGCAACAGCACAATCAGCTTAAATCACCCGAATACATGGTAGCTATGTGTGAGATCAGGCTCTTTGCCCCTGTACTGCTTACAGCTGGTGTTCGGACTTGTGCAGGTGAACGTAGAAGAGCAGGACCTCAGCCTTTCCAATTCCTCAGGCCAGGGTCTGTTCCCCACAGGGCAGTGTCCGTTCTCTCCCATCAGTGTATGCTGGGTTGCCCAGGTCCAAAAGCGTGAATACAGGAAGAGGATAAGAGCGATTCTGGTGAGGTGCTCCGCCACTGTCAGGCTGTGCTCCTTCAGAGAAGGCTGCTGGCCACATAGGTCAGTAGAAAGGAGAACACAGGAGGTGGTAAATGCAGTTCAGTGCCTCCTGGTCTTGTGTAGACCTGTGACATCGTGAAACACCTCAGAAGGTGTTCACCCCGAGCATCGTAGGGGAGCGACAGATTCCAACAGGAGATGCATCACCTTCAGGGCTGTCTGTCCTGCTGGTGGTCTTTGCAAGGTGGTAACAGATGAGAGAGATATAAATTGTCTTTTCTAATGCAACTTATTTTGCATGGTATTTGGATAAGGTTTAAGCACATGCTCTTAGTAACAAACTTGCTTTAAATACTGGTATGTGGCTTCTGCTGCTTGCAGATTTATGTGCGTAATGACCTGGTATAGGAAGCTTTTGACTTCTCTCTGTATATTTTATTGAAACATATTTTCTGTGTCCCCAGTGACTCTTCTTTGTACTCATTCTGCCTTGGAGGTGTTTCTGGCAGCACCTGCTCCATTCAGAAACAGCCCTGCGAATATGATTTTTTCAATCCTTGCTCTTGTTCTGTTGTTTCAAGTGTCGGTACAGACATGAACTTTCTGCAGTATCGGCTGTTGGGGTGAGCTGTCTGATGCAGTAGGAGGGCAGTGTACTGGCCACTGAGAAACGCGTGTGCTGCCTCCTACTAACAACTGCTGTGTTCTTCTCTTCGCAGAGTGATCGTCTCCTTATTAAAGGAGGGAGAATAGTCAACGATGACCAGTCATTCTATGCTGACATTTACATGGAGGATGGCCTCATAAAGTAAGTATGGGACTTCTATAGCGTATTATCTCCATCTCCCCTTAAATCAGCTTCAGGTTGGATGGTTATTGGCCTTTTGTGGATGTACTCAACTTGTCAGCCAGTAGAACTTGATAGCCCACTCTGGTTAGAGGCTCAGCTCTCTGCAGTATGTGTGAGCACATATGTGATTGCCTGACGTGTTTACATAGTAACTCCAGTGACTGAATTGCAGTAGGGCTGGTGACTTCGTGACACAGTGTCCATTGTACAACAAAGCTGTATCTAATTGCACCAGGAACAATATTTATCTTTGACTCCTGTTTTGCCCTGTGTTAACAGTATTAACATGAATGACCCCACACAAGATCCCATTTGTTAGCACTAACAAGGACAGTTCTGTGGTGCAGGTCATCTGCATCCTTGAGATTTTCAGGAACTGCAGTCAAACCTCTGGGTCCCCCCAGCTTCTTTGTGTCTGTTTCAGAGGTACAGTAATAACTCCATTGTTTAAAGGCTGCAGTTCAAACGTGGCAAGTGTATCACATTGGGACGAGCTCCAGGCTGGGTGAATTGAAAGAACCGTGATAGTTTATAGCAGAGGAACTTGAAAAGGCGTTGCTTGCTCTATGGTAAGAGGAAAATATCCAGCCTTCCCAGGATATTTTACAAATCCAGCAGCAGAGAAGTACTTCAAGAAGTGGGACTGTATTTTTATGAGGCTGGTTTTAGCTGGTGGACAAGAGCAGCCATGATTGACTAGTACTTGTACCCAGGCAGGGATCAGAGCCAGCTTCAGGTCTTGCTATGGCACAGACTTCCTGGGTATCCTTGGGCAAATCACTTAGCCTCGTCTGCAGCCTGGAGGTCACAGAATTTCATAGCCTTGGAAGTGAAATGCTCTCGCAAGTGAATTCTGGTAAGAATACAGTGAGCAGTTTAAATCCTTTGGTGATGGATTCATCTCAATAAAAGCACTGGAAAGAGCTGCTGGTTTATTGCTGTGAGGACACTGGAGCAAGCAGTTCTGTCCACAGAACTTTTGTTATTCTAAGGAAAAAAACCTGCAAAGTGACTAGGGAATTTGCTCCTCGTTTACCTCCCCAGTGTGTCAAGGAAATCGGAAGTTTTCCACTAAAACCAACTTGTCTTTTGTCTTCATTTATCAGGGAAGACTGAGGAAGGCTTGATGAAAATAGGATTTCTGAAAGAAGAGATTTGAAGGCTGAGTGCTACATATGGACAGATAAAGGGATTGAGGGGGCGGGGGGCTGAATGAGGGGAGTCCTAAGGTTCAGGTGTCCTGGCCTGCAGGAGGGCTGGGTATGTCTAGGGAGGAGAATGTCATGTGCTAGAACAGCACAAACTCCAGAGGACTATAATGGTATTTTAGGTTTCGAGTAGATGTATACTGGAACTTTTTAGGTTTCCTGTTTTCAGAAGATATTTTTAGGTACTTGGGATTTTAGCTGCCTTCACTACAGTGTGGTCCTGCTGATAAGCAAAGATGTCCTTCAGGGGCATGAAGGAGACAAGTGAGAAGGGAGGTCCTGGGGAGGGGAGGACTCTGTCTGCGCTCCTTGGGAAGAGGGTGAGCCCAGTGCTTCCAGGCTGTGCCGCGAGCCCAGCCAGTTGCAGCCAGCCATGCTGTGCACTTTGTGAGCTCCTCCCCAGCTCCCCGGAGGGAGGCTTCCCTTTACCCTCGGGACTTTGTGCTGTGAGCAGCATTACAAGTTCCTGGCGAGCCCTGAGCTGGCCCAGCAGCTGTGGCATTACGCTGGGAAATCATCTTTCTCTGTAAGTAGGCCTCAGACTTGAGCCTTACTTAAGGTGGGCAGAAGGACGGGGGAGAAGAGAGATTAGGGGTGCGGCTTACTGGAAGCAGGGCTGGTGTCGGGTTTTGTGAGCATGCACCCTGGGTGATCAGGTTGGACTGCTACGCTGGAAACACTTGCAGGATCCTGACTCAGGAGTCTGTGGGGTATGAAGTGTCCTAGGCAACTTCTCACCGTACACTGCAGAGATCTCTATGCCCATCAGACCATACTCCCCAGTTATCCCAACCCAGTGCCTGCCCTAGACAGCAGGTGCCATCATAGACACCACTAGAGCAGTCGGACAGATGGCAGCCACCCCTGGACTATGCAAATCGTAGGTTTAAGCAAGCCAGACAACCCTGCATTTTGCTGCAGAGTGAGGTGGTTTCACTCTGCTGGCTCCCGTAAGCCCAGGTGTGGGAGTGGGAAGGAGTGGGGCATTTCTGCTGGCAGGAGGAGTTGACCTGGCTGCTCCCTAGGTGAACTGTTCATTGATTATGTTGTGGTTTTCTTTTGTGTGTGGCTCACCATCTTGGTATGATCTCATCAGGCAGATTGGAGACAATCTGATTGTCCCTGGAGGGGTCAAAACCATAGAAGCCAATGGGAAGATGGTGATCCCTGGAGGAATTGATGTCCACACTCGCCTGCAGATGCCATACAAGGGGAT
This sequence comes from Fulmarus glacialis, assembly GCF_000690835.1. Taxonomy (NCBI): domain Eukaryota; kingdom Metazoa; phylum Chordata; class Aves; order Procellariiformes; family Procellariidae; genus Fulmarus; species Fulmarus glacialis. The sequence continues at coordinate 9,431 of NW_009210121.1, forward strand.
GACAGCTGTGGATGATTTCTTCCAAGGGACGAAAGCGGCCCTGGCTGGTGGAACCACCATGATCAGTGAGTGCAGCAGGCAGGTCCTGTATGTGACAGCACCCAGCACTCTTGGAACGTTGCCCGGTTATTTCTTTTTCTCTTTGCTTTTCTCAGTCGTCTTTGTTTTAAAGGTCCATGACAGTGTGCTCATCTTTTCTGTGATCTCTGTCAATGCAGTCTAGAGAGTGAGGAGTGGGATGAATCTTTGGGATCCTTAGTAATACTGAAGTGGTGATACAGGAGATTTGCATAGGACCCCTTGCCCTTGCAGATCCAGTGTTCTGCAGTGCTTCATTGTCTGCAGCCACTGGTGTCCCTGGGACCCTCAAAAAGGAGCAATGGCATAACTTTTTTTCCCTGTTAAATAAAAATAGGGCAGCATGATGCTCAGATGACTCTGAGCAGAGGAACAGAGCAATGTCCTGGCATCCCGCACTGCTCAGAAATAAACAGTGCTAACGAAAAAGGAAAGGGAATTCTGAGGTCCTTCCCCGGAGAAGGCCACAGCTGTGCACTGGTTTGAGGTCCAGGTTTTACTGCTGTGCAGTGGTCACAGCTGTGTGCACTGCAGGGTTTCTTGGGATGCAGGAGCAACTGTTGATCCTTCCAGTAAAGGACTGGGTTTCTTGCCCTCCTCCCACCGGTTCTCCTTCCCCCTGGGCCAAAAAAATAAGTTGTGTGAAATGGACTATGGCAGGGCATAGGGATTACATGGTGGGCAATAAAAGGTGCATTAGAACTGCAGCATGGGAGGAGGCTATGTGTTAATGGGGTGGAAGTGGGGATGAGGAGGACAATCAGCTTTCAGCTGATTTCTCAGCAGAAGCCTGTAAAAGCCCCTGGTCCTATGCCAAAGGCCGTTAAGCAAAGGCTCTGTGTGCTTCCCTGCCAATAAATGCACTTAGAGGAACCCAGGCACGTCATGGAGGTGATGGGGACCTCTTCAGAGCTGCCCTGAAGCTGCTGAGGAGATGAGCCTGGGATCATGGAGATGCCCGGCAGCATGCAGGGCCGCAGTGGGGTGGCCCAGGTGGGGAGCCCTTGCCCACCCCTTGCCCCTGCTGTGCCTCTGCAGTGGACCACGTGGTGCCGGACCCCGAGTCCAGCCTGGCAGAGGCGTTGGAGCGGTGGCGGGAGTGGGCTGACGGGAAGGCCTGCTGCGACTACGCGCTGCACGTGGACATCCCCCGCTGGAGCGACCGCGTCCGGCAGGAGCTGCACACCATGGTCCAAGAGAAAGGTTTGCTGCCCACCACTCCCTGTGCACAGGCCTTGGCGACTGGCGTCCCATCGCCACGGGGTGGTCCCGGTGGAAGGAGGGCAAGGGGCGACCGTGCTGTCGTCCGTCCTCTCGCCG
>NW_009210121.1:10923-11169 GCF_000690835.1 Fulmarus glacialis
GCCGCGGGGAGCGGGAGTTGTGCCCTGCGGATGAGCTGGCGGGAAAGGCAGCCCAGAGCAGGCAGCCTGACCGGGACTGTCTGCGGGGGAGAGCCCCCATCTTACCCCTCTCTCCTCTCTGCTCTGCCCCTAGGAGTTAACTCCTTCATGGTGTACATGGCCTACAAGGATTTGTACCAGATGTCGAACACCGAGGTGAGACTCCCTTCGCTGCCTTGGTTGTGTCGATGCGAGGGGTGGCGGGGG
>NW_009210122.1:0-1514 GCF_000690835.1 Fulmarus glacialis
GCTGCAGGGACAGGAGAAAATAGGTCAGGAGGAGGAGAGGGGTCAAACGCTCCCCCCAGTCTGTGGCCGCTCGGCATGGGGCCCAGCCGTCCTGGGCAGCTCCTGCTGCAGTTAACGGGTGCGGATGTGCTTCACCAGAGCTGCCCCTCGGCCCCCCTTTGCCTTTGCAAAGCCATTACCGACTGCAATTAAGTAGGCTCTGATGACCTGGGAGTTAGCCTCGATGATCTTTATGGGTCCCTTCCAACTTGAGATATTCTATGATTTTATGACCTGCGCAAGGCTGTTTGCTGCCTGCAGGGAAGAGCAGGCAGCACCCATCCTCCTGCATGGGACCCTGAGCTCCAGAGTGCCGCTGTCCCCTGGGACGCCCCAAGCCCCAGGGTGCCACCATTCCACAGGACGCCACGAGCCTCAGGGTGTCACTGTCCCTCGGGACACCCCAAGCCCCAGGGTGCTGCAGGACACCCTGAGTCCCGCAGAGCTGGCAGCAACAAGGGTCTCCGGCACCCGCCTGCACCACGCAGGCAGTGGCCGAGCAGGCTGGCAGCTGAAATCCAACCAACACAAACCGATGCTTGTGTGGTAGCTGTCAAACAAAAAAACCCCCAAACCAATCCTGCTCAAAGTCTCAGCACGGCTGTGACAGGTCATCACAGGCAGCAGCAGCTTCAGTTTCCATCCCTTTGACATTGCGACAGGGGAAAACGGAGGGACACAGCCCTCCCCGGCGATACACCACAGCCCGAACCTCCTCATGGCTTTACAAGGCATCTCGTTTCCATGTCAGACCTGGGGACCTCTCCGGTACTTGGGGACAGGCACAAGCCCCCCACGCTCCGACCTCATTTGGACCCAACATGCTCGTGATGCTGTGGCAGCCTGCCATGGCCAGGAGCAGCCCCAGTCCTCCCCCAGCCTGGCTCAAGCCAGTGAGACCTTCTGGGGGGACACAAAGTCTCCAGGTCCTATGCAAAGCCGAGTCCTGAGACTGGGTGATGGTGGCAAACTGTGTGCGGAGATGGAGAGAGGAACCGTGACCGGCTGGGACAGTGACACGCAGGGCCAGTGCACAGGTCTCACTTGTGGCGTGGGGCTGTGGGGACACTCTGAGGTCCCAGCTTTCAGCAACAGCAGGAGGAGCCACTGCTGGAGACGGTGACACTGCTGGCATTGCCACGGCACGAGCACAGATGTCCCCCCCTCACGAGCTGGTGGCAGTGCGGAGCCGGTACCGCTCAGTACACCCGTGTCCTGGGCTGGGCACAGCTGGATGGGGGGTGCACAGCTGGATGGGGGTGCAGCATACAGCTGCCCTAGCCCTGCTCTTCACCTTGCTACGCAGGCAGCAGCGGGCAGGACAGCACTGCCACGGGGCCCTCACCAGGAGCAGAGCCAGGCCTGGCCACCCCCGGCCCAGCGATGAGTCACGGCAGGAGCCAGCTCCCAGCACCGTCCCACGCTCCCTGAGCCATCCCCGTCAGCCCTTGCCCACCCACGCCGACAGGGTGGGC
>NW_009210122.1:1679-1988 GCF_000690835.1 Fulmarus glacialis
AGCGCCTGCCATCTGCCCATCCTGTGCCCTGGGGGATGGCAGCACCAGGGACAGCCCCGGCACAGCACAGCACCGAGCACGGTGAGAAGGGGCACCCCAACTTCGGGGGCTTTCCCGAGCACCCCCATCCCTGCAGCACACCGGGAGCGAGGGAGCAGCCGCTGCCATGCCCAGGCACGGCACGGCGGAGAGTCCTGGCGCAAGATAGAGCTGCCAGGACATGAAGCTCCAGGGCCACCATGGCAGCTCTGCTCCTCCAGCAAGGGCACAGGCGCCAAGCGGGATGCCACCCCCAAGCACTACACGTGA
>NW_009210122.1:2352-2735 GCF_000690835.1 Fulmarus glacialis
GATGGTGTGGGGCTCGGGCAGGCGGCTGGGGGAGAATTAATGCTTAATGGGAAAATAATCAGGTGTTTAAGCACAGAAATGGGACTTGGCCGCCTGCTTCGCCTGCCCCGGGCTCGCTCTCAAGGCCGCTTTGGTTAAAAATCACAAAACAGCCTAAACAGTGGCTGCTGAGGGGCAGGAGGAGGTTTTGGCACTGCACAGCCCCAGGGGCAGGGACACGCCACATCCCTGTGGGGCACTGGGGGACACACCGGAGACCCCCACCTGTGCCATGGACCCGTGGAAATACATCCCCCCAAAACAGGTGCTGCTGAAAGCAGTTCACTGGTGGCAGGAAGCCACCCTGGCACGAGTCACCCGGCACTTGCAGCCACCCGGCACCA
>NW_009210122.1:2939-3150 GCF_000690835.1 Fulmarus glacialis
AATTAAGCTCTCCATGTGTAATCAATCAGTGGTTAGTGAGCAGGTATCGCTGTGTGGGCACCCTGCAGAGTAAGGGGTCCTGCGGGGGCTTTGCCACTCTCTGAGCCCACCCCAAAGTCCAGCAGCTGCTCCCCGGCTGGGCTGGTGAGAATGGGCACCTCCATGCCAGGCCGGGTGCCAGGGACCGAGCACCCCCCGTGCCGGCACTCAG
>NW_009210122.1:3240-4072 GCF_000690835.1 Fulmarus glacialis
CGCGCGGGGGTGGGTGGTGCACCCCCGGCCAGTGCTCCAGCGGGCAGGCGGGGGGTCCAGCTCCCATTTCGGGGTGTACCTGACCCTCCCCATCACCCCTCTGTTTCCCCAGCCCCAGCACAGCGCCCTGGCCGTGTGTCCCCCATCCTGCACACCCCCCCCAAGGTGGGTGCCGGGGCTGGCACGTGGGTCCCGTTTCCACCCTGGCAGTGGCCATGCCACGGCCACACCACCCACCTGCACCAGTGCCAGCTTGCAGGCTGCAGACCCCGAGTCTTGTCTCTGCTCCCATGGGACTGCTGTCGAGTCTGGGAGAATTTGCAATCCCCACCCCAACCATGCCCCCTGCTTGGCATCAGTGCAGCCCAGCATGGCTGGCCCTGCTGGCTGCTGGGGCAGGAGGGATGGCCTGGCCATGGGTGGGATGGGGAGGAGGGACCCAGGCTGGTCCCGGGGGACGGGGACACGGCGGGGCAGCACAGACCCAGCCCCGGGGTACGGAGACACGGCGGTGCAGCACAGACCCACCTGCAGGATGGTGCAAACTAGCTCCAAGGCAAAGCAAGAGCAGCATGCAATAACACGGAGTCCAAAACCAGCGCTGGCCACTGCGCAGCCGGGACACTGCTGCTCAGACATGCCAGGGCAGTCTGAAGGAGGGGGATGCTCCATCCAACCGCTGTCACCACGGCTGCCAGGGTGCAAACCTCCCGTGCAGGTGGGCAGCGAGCCCAGCCCAGCACAACCAGAGGTAACCCATTAAACCAGGCTTTGGGCTGGGACAAGCCGCGGGTGCTGGAGAAGGCAGGGTGGCTCCCTGCAGGCAGAAACG
>NW_009210122.1:4171-4885 GCF_000690835.1 Fulmarus glacialis
CTCCCTGCAGGCAGAACCACAGGCAGGAGCTGAGCCTCAGGCCAGTGGGTGAGCAGGACACCGTGCAGCCGGCACAGAAAGACAAACAGCAGGTGAGCGTGAGCCAGGGACGTGTGGGAGCGGGAACAGCTCCGTGTACGGGAGGAAACACGGGCGTGCGATCTCTGAGGTGTGCACACACACGCGCACCCCCCCGGACGGGTTATCTGGGTGGGAAAGCTCAGCACAACACCCCCAGCACTGAGGACCCACCCCGTGGAGAGCCGTGCCAGGCACCCAGGGCAGGCCCCGAGATGAGCAGAGCGCCTGCAACAGGGGTGCCTGCTGTGCCCCTCTGAATGCTGTAGGGTCCGGCAGCATCTCGCCATGAAAAAAAAAGCCACGGGCCGGCGTGGAGTCTCGGCTTTGTGGGAAGCCGTTTTTCGACACTCGTGCCAAAACATACAGATGAAAAAACCCCACAATAACACCAGGGAGGATGTTCGGGTGGCTGGGAAGGCAGGAACTGACCCCGCTGTGTCACTGACGCAGATAGAGAGATAAAAGTTAACGTAAGAGGTTAATTAATTAGTGCTGAGCACTGGTCTGAGTGCTTATGCTCCGTGCACGGGCAACGCCAACACCCAGCCTCCCGGCTGAGGGGGCCCTGGTGCCAGTGGCATGAGCTGGCAGAGCCCATTGGGCATCAGCTGGGGCGGACGAGCGGGCACGCCA
>NW_009210122.1:5256-5538 GCF_000690835.1 Fulmarus glacialis
GGTCGCAGCAGCGGCAGCGCCGGGACCAGCCTGCCCCGGGGCCACGGGGGTCCAGCCCCGCATGGCAGCAAGGGCACGGGGCCACGCCAGGTGTGGGGGGGATATCGGGGTGCCCGGGAAACAGGGGTGCTGGTCTCCACTCCCATGTTGAGCCTCCGCACGCTGGCGCACGGCTGCAGCCGGAGGTATGACTATGGCCGAGGGCACGGCAGATCAGCAGCAGCGGCGGCAGTCCGGGCCCCACAGCGCGGTGGTGTCTGCCAGCTCCGCTCCAAGGTCACT
>NW_009210123.1:0-655 GCF_000690835.1 Fulmarus glacialis
GTGCCCCCGAGACTCGCAAGTTTGCCCGGCAGAGCCCCTCGCCCCGGTTCGGAGGCCGTGCCGTGCCCTGCCCTGCCCCGGAGCGGGGCCAGCATCCCCACCCGTGGGAACCCCCCACGCCTCCCGGCTCCGGCAGCACCAGCACCACCCCCCCCCATTCGGCATGAAATTCCCAGCCCAGGCTCCCCGAGCAGCCTGCCCAGTGCTGAGCTGCCGTGCTCCCGGCAGCTCCCCACCCCGAGCTGTCAGCTCTGTCTTCTGCGGGGATTTTCTCTTTTTTTTCTATTTTTTTTTTTCCCCCTCCAGAAGTGCTGATGGACAAGTTGAGTAACCGTATCTGCTTGTTACAGGACATCTTGAGGCTGATTGTGGAGGTCAGGACTCAACTGGAAAGACCGCAGCGGGTTGCTGACTGGCATCCACGGTCCAGATAAGATAAAAACAACTGATGACAGCAGGGAAGTGAAACAGTCATCTCAGCACTTGGATTAGTGCCCGGCAAAGAGGAAGGGAAAAAAAAACTGAGGAGGGCCAGTGGGGAGGGGAAGGGGGTGGAATATGTATTAGAATAGAAACTCTGGAAAAAGCTATCAGGAGGCAGCAGATTTGGGTGTTAAATATTTATGAATTAGCGGCACTCGTCGCGTTCTCTCTG
>NW_009210123.1:667-1041 GCF_000690835.1 Fulmarus glacialis
GCGCTGGGGGGCCGCAAACCCCGCCGTCGCCGTGCCGCGGCAAACAGTGTTGTGGTGGGAAGAGGAAAGGCGTGGAGGAGCGGTGGGAGCGGGAGGCAAGGTGACCGGCTCCGGCGGGTCTGGCGGTGCCGAGACTCGCGGCGGTGCAGGATAAATCCAGATGAAGAGGAGAAAGGATAAATGAGGTGCCATAAAAGTGACGATTATTATTCAGAAAATTCTGCTGAAGAGCATTGGAGTAATTAAATCATAATTGCTTATTACTCAGCTGAAGTGACATTGTAAGTGGCTGAAGGTCTGTGACGAGGAGAGGAAGGGGGGTCTCGGCTTTTCTGCCGCGCTCCGGGTTCGCCTCCATCCCGTTGCGGATGGGT
>NW_009210123.1:1060-1761 GCF_000690835.1 Fulmarus glacialis
GCAGAAATCCCAGCCCTCGGTGAAGGTCGAAAGTCCCCCCTCAGCCCGTCAAGCTGATTTTCAGCGTGGCACCGGGACAGAGCACCCTGTGAGTGCTGCGGCAAGCGCAGCGTTACGGGCTGCTGCAGGACAGGGAGCCGGGAGCAGGTTTGCCCCCCGGGGCCGGAGCCGGCCGAGCGCAGTCGCACGGCCCAGGTTGGCCGTTTGTTCCTGGAGGTGAGCGCCTTTGGGCTAGGCTGACCCGCTACACTCTGAGAGCTTTAACGGAGCCGTTCCCCACCGCGAAACAAAGAGCCTGCAAATCCTGTAAGCGCTTAATTACACAGCGATGTTTATGGAGCGTTTTAAAGGGCTCATGTCATCTGGCAGCATGAGGAGATGCCGAGTCGAGGTTTGGAAGCGTAAGCCTTCCCGGCGTGCCGCACCACGGTGGGCTTTCCTTTCGCCAGGCAGGTTGGGATGATAAACTGCATTTGCAGCTTTAGGGAACGTGTTCCAAATTTTGGTGGAGTTTCCTCATTTTTGTTTCAAAGTCGCTCTGTGTTTCACATTCTGAAATATTCTGAAACGAGGTCATCCAGTGCATAAGCACAGCTGAGCATCTCTTACTTATTTTTTTTTTTCACCCCTTTTTGCTGGCCCCCTCCCCACCTTGCCCTCCTCACGCTGCCTGCGGGCAGGGAGAGCTGCCGGTGCCCCGC
>NW_009210123.1:2036-2269 GCF_000690835.1 Fulmarus glacialis
TCTGGAGGGTACCCCCAGGCTCGCCTCGCCACGCGCTCGCGGGAAGTGCCAGCCTCCAGCGCTTCAAGGAGCAGAGAAGCTGGTTACGTTTCCACCAGGCGTATTTATTTTTATTTTTCAAATAGCTGTAAAATGAGTCACCTGGCACCGCAGCAGAACGCAGCCCACCAGCAAGGAGAGCGCTGAGGAACTGCCAGGGAACCTGCTGCCAACAAACCACTCGTGGCCTCAGA
>NW_009210124.1:0-21453 GCF_000690835.1 Fulmarus glacialis
CCCGCATCCCCCGCTGAAGCGCTCCTCCCCGACCGCCCTCTGGCCCCCCGCTCTCTCTGGAGAGGCTGCGTTTGCAACGCAAAATTCCGGGGAAATTTGAAGGTGAGCTCGCCCTGCAGCTTTTACTCTGTAACAAAGTATTGTAAAACTCCCCTCGGGCCCTCTTTGCAGAAGAGATTATATTGGCTTTACTTTGGCGCATGGAGATCTGAATTTGACCTGGTTAGGGCATTTTTAAATTTAGCGTTTTCCAACGCAGAAGAAGACACTCACCTTTTTAAATGACTTTTTTTTACTTTAACCACTTCTAACCCAGTTTTCCTCCTTTTATTCCACAGGAGTTGTTCCCTTATATGACTAAAATGCTAAGTAGGCTTCACTTCTGTCCTATACGTGGGGACAGACCTGGCAACAGCCCACAGCAGTCCTCTCCCCATCCCCAGGGACTGCTTTGGCCCCAGCACAGCAGCTGCTGTTCCCCAGGCGCTGCCTGGGGCCAGTGTCCACGTGGTGCGGCCAGGGAGCCCTGGGGCATGGTGCACCTTCCTGCCAGCTGCCCCCACCCCGGGGCTCGGAGGAAGCAACTCAGCCATTGGGCCTTTAGGAAACTCGTGCTTGAGGCAGACCTTTGGTTGCCCTCTCACAGCATCGTTTTTGATAGCTCTCTTGTACCATAGCGGCTTTCAGAGAGAGCCCAAGCAAGTGTGAGTTCTGTGGTTGTGTATGACTTGCGCCTTCATGCAAATTTTGATCCAGTAATTTATTTACGAGAGCCTCTCACCATTCCCACGTTTATCAGTACAAAAATCTATGAGAGGAAGATTTGGGAATGACTTTTGATGGCTGGAATGGCACGTAGATATCTGCTGGGTCCGTGAGGCAAAAGGAGGCTGGTCGGTAATGCATTACGTTAGGCTTGAGGTTACTGAGCCATCAGTGTGGCAACTGTCAAGACACCAAAGTGAACCACCTTGCGCTTATGCAGGGCAAGGAGGTAAAGCTCTCAGGTGAGTTTCTGCACCATGGCAAAGGGTGGACATAGATTTGTCCTTAGAGGAAGGACACGTGCAGAAGTTAAGGATAGGTGCTAACAGCTGTGCAGTAAGCTTGGTAAAAGGAAAATATTTTAGAAGTACTATAGAGCTGGTGTTCTTGTTTAAATGCGTGGGGCTTGGGGGTTCTTATTTAGGTCACCTTAGATGGTAGCTGTTGGGGGCGGTCTGGCTGTGGAAGAGCAGGCAGCCGGGTCTCCAGCCTCATCGTGGCATGTATTTTACAAGACACAATGCTGCTAATTCAAACAAGCCCCTCTCAGTACACGGTCTGCCTTATTCACGCCTGCTGTGCATTTCTCTGTTGCAAGGCAGCGTGTTGCGAGGACGAGGCCACTGTGAGAGGCCGCAGTACCCATACGATATTCCGGCTCCCCAGCCCTTGCTGCAGTGAATCTGAGCCCTCTTCTCCTTCTGCTCACTGCTGAGTAACTTGGCATGCGGAGAAGAACCTGTTGAGAGTGCAGTGGTAATGTTAAAAGCAAGTGGGAGAGGCCCTCCTCCAGAGGGTGTTGGCATTGCTCTCGCTTTTCTTCCATTTGGCTAGCCCTGGCTTTTCATTGCAAGCTTTTGAAATTGTTGCGCACTCTGTGCAACAGAGTCTATTGTCTCCTATTTGCATCAGTATGGACCCCGTCATCTCCTATACACACTGTCCCAACATGCACTCCTGCTTGCCAGGGGCTTTGCGAGTCATAGGGCATTTTATATGGACTACTAGTACGAGAGGCTTGGAGCTGATGCCATCCTGCCTCACACACCTCAGGCCATAAGGATTTGCTGTTTGTAGCCAGCTGGTAGGAGCTGGTGAAGTCAGGACTGTGGCTTCCACTGCCCATGGTGATCCTTCTGTGGTTCTTGGACCCTGGGGCCGTAACCGGGCCACGCAGGCAGAAACAGCAGCGCTCCCTGATGCCCAGCGTGCTGCTGCACCAGGAGGATTTCAGCGCTCAGGGTGACGAGGACAAATTCAGCTTGGTTGAAGGAAACTGTATTTGCCAAATTCCCACAGAGCGGCTGCACAGGTGAGGGCCAGAGCCTCAATTCTCTCTCGTCCTGCCATGCCTCCTCCTAGTGCCTGGTGCCCCAGTTGCCCTCCTGCACTCTTGGGTGGGCTTTTTCAAAGTCACGGAAAAATGATGAGAAAACAGTACTGTGTAGGTTTTCGTGCCTGTGACCAGTCAACCTCTTATCTATACGGTTTTCTTGTTCTTCCTCTGTGAAAATGGTAGGGATGACTTTGGCCTCACGTCAGTGATTAGAAATAAGAGTGGCTAATGGTTTTGCTCAATTAATATAAGTAGCCATAAAACTGTAAAGCATATTCTGCATGAGCACAAAGAGATTACCTTTATACCCAGCTGACTTTGCAGATAAGTAGCCCTGAAGCATTTCAAATAATGCAAATGGCTGGGGCACTTTTAATAACTTGATCTGCAGAAGCACTTCATACTTACTGTATTGCATGAAATAGAGATGATATGATTTTTGTAATGACTCTTCGCAAGCGTGACTGACAGGGCACGGGCTGAGTTACCTTTGTTTGGAGAACGGAAACGAATAGATTATTTTCCTCTGACATATATGTATTTTATACCAACACAGTGCAACAGAAAAGTTTGGGGGGGTTATTCAGTTAAACATTTAGAAGTTGGAGGATTATCAGTTCTTTGGTCTTGTTTTGGTGCTAGTACTGCATCTCAAATGTCCTAATTTCACAAATACCTGCAGTGTAGGAATAAATACCCCAAACTTCCAATGCAAGTAAGATGAGTGCTCCTTGAAAGTAATCTCCATATTTCAATGCTGTCACCCGCAGCGTAATTTGGAAGGACAACCAGGGGAGTTGTTTGACATCACACACACAAGGAGCATCAAACATCTGCACCATTTAAATGAATTTCCATTTCTTGATACAGATTTTAGGGCACAGGTGTGGAGGCAACACCTTCGCCTCTGGTGGTATGGTCACACGGCAGAACGGTGAATGGAAGTCAAGCTCTTCTGTGCTGATGTTGTATCTGATTGTTTTTCCAAATGAAGATTGATGCTGCTGATAGCCCCTTGTCCTTTTGCGCAGGGAGGTGGACCCTCCACCCCTTGCGCAAAGAGTCCAGAGCTCTTCTGGGAAATTTCAAAATTCCCAGTGTCCAACTTCACAATGAAAGACATGCATCATTTTATTTAATCGGTGATAAGAGTCAGAAGTAAGCCGAGGGTTCTAAAAGATTAGGCAGATGAATCATCTTGGGAAGACATAAACAAATAAACTGCAGGGCGAGAGAAATACAAGATGTGATCATTAGTAGTAAATTAATCCTGAGTTTGCAAAGCAACAGTGTCCTGTGTGTTGCTAAACTGCATAGGTGTAGGTATCCTCCTGTCCTAGGAGGGGGTAAGGTCTCCGTTCTGTTCAGCCCTAACGTGCCGGGCGCTGTCAGGACACCTCATTACTAGACCGTTGTTGGCAATGCAGGGAATTCAGATAAGAGGAATGAAAAGCCTTTGGGGAATTTAGAAAGAAAGAATAAAGTAGTTAAATATGTATGTTTTTGTTAGCTGGCAGCTATAGGGGAACACGATTATCTGCAAATACTTGAAAGACGTAAATACTGAGGAAGAAGATGACTTATTTAGCATAATCCGTAACTAGGCATAACGACACAATGTACAGATACGGACTAGTAAAACTAATAGCAGGAGAAAATACTTGACGATAAGGTGTGTTAAGTCAAGAAATAATTTCTCAAGGAAAACACAGAAAGCTCAATGTTTATATGTTGAAAACTAGACAGTGCACAAAAGGGAATAAAGCTGTGCTTTTATGAAGAGGCTCTGACTATGTAATCACCTCTTTTCCCATCTCCAGATTAAAAGACACAAATGCTCAGTGGACCAAAATCGTTTCTGGTGAGGCCTGAAGAATTATGCCAGAAATGTCCTACTTCGGGCCTTTGCAAATACTCTAAAACAAATACAACAACCTATTTCTTTTTCTGATGGTTAATCTGGCATGAGTATTTTCATAGTGACATGTAGCGTAGCTCTACTCACAGCCACAGCTGTGCAAGACCTGCTCATTAGCTTTAATTTCTCGGCAGAAACTCTTCATTCTTTTGCTTCCCTTCAAATGTTGTTGCTTCTCCTTACTTTGAAAATCCGCCTCTGTGGAGGGCTATCAGAATTCTGACAGTCATTTAAGACCTGTTTTGAGGTGCCTTGGTGGGACTTCAGCCAAACAGGTTTTCCGTTCAGGCGTACGGGCACGTCTGAGCTGAGCCACCCACTCCTGCGGCTTGTCTCACGCTCAGAAGACTCGGTGCTCGGTTGGAGAGTCCCAGCTCCTGGACTTGGGTGAGTGGATACAAATCTTTTTCCATTTTCAGAAAGCTCTCTAGATCCCATGATGCAAGGAAGACGTTTGAAAGGGAAGAACGTCGTCAATCAAGGTCTTGCGGTTGCATCTTGCTCCTTATGCAGAAAAGACCTGATCCTTTTTTCAGATAGCTGGAAATGACTCTGAATGCACAAAGCTTTCAATACAGAATATGATGGTCCATCTGATTTGGGCTTACAGAAGAAATTTTTTTTTGTTGTTAGATTGATATTTTAGCTTCCCTCATGGTAATGACTGAAAGTTTTAGAAAACGGGGAATATGTTACTTGATGTAGTTACAAAAATTGAGGTATGATTCAGTTCTGTGAGAGACCTAGACAATTATTGGAGGAATTGTTTAAGGAAAGCGTCACAAATCTGAATATTTTCAGTGTGACTTTTAGTGAAATTCAGCAGCATATGCTTAAAGTGACATCTCTCTGAAAATGGATGTACTTTATTTTTTATTTCAGAAAAATAAACTTCTTCAGAACAGAGCATGTCAATAGCAATGGTCTTAAATGATATTCCACCTTTTCTGGATAATTTTTTTTAATAATCAAAATACATGTCCTCAGTCTGCTTAGTTTATTATTTCTGTCTTTTGGGGTGTTTTTTAGAAGTAAATTTTGTACTCCTTTTCTGAACCTGTCTTGCCAGAAAAAACACTCTGCAAAAAGGGTTAAAAGACCAAGTCCCTGCTTGCTAAAGGTATCGGGTGATAGAGAAAAACAAATTACTTTTCATTCCAATCTTTGTATACAAGGCTTTACTTAATCTCTATGTTAGTAAATGGCACTTCTGCTCTTCCAAGAAGATTCAATATAATGTTTTCAATATCTTTAAATGCTGAATTAACTGCAGGTCTGCTGTGATCACCAAGGCATATTCACACCTATTTAACATCTGGGAATTGGTGTGTGCTAGCATGCATCATCGCTTTCCTTGCTGTAAATATTATTTTCCTTGTACTTATATTTTCTAGAGCAGTTAGTGAAATATCTCCTAACACAACCTCTCTCTCCAGACTGCTGCAATGGGGTGATCACAAGCTTGGTGTGTTCCCGTGCCAGTGAGGGGTGCTCTGTTTAAGATAAATGGATGTAGAGTAAAAAGTATTCAGTTGCCTGCCTTTGATTTCATTTTCAATAGTGCAGCCAGGAGACAGAATATGAACTGGAAAGGTTGTTAAACGATGATAACAGCAAACGTTGTTTGCCTGTCTCCCACCACCTGCTTGGTGCTTTGGACTGGTCTCATCCAAGGGTCTTTCTCTCATCTTTAGCCTTTCATGATCCCAGGCTATGTCTGACCGGGGACACGAGTCTCCCCTGTTCAGACTGGAGGTCTGTATATGCTGAAATGGCATGAACTGCTAAATTGGGGTGAGAGAGTGTGCCACGTGAGCCACACCCGCCATGCTGGGAGGCCACTTTTCTGCTAGTCATGCAGAGGCTGCTTAATGATCTTCCCAGGGTGCAGGCAGTCCTCGAAGCCACAGTGACTAAAAGCAATGAACCTTATTTTGGCTTGTTAAACAGAAACTGTGTTAGTGTAAGGCAGTGGTGGAGGCTGAATCCAAGGGAAACTCTAGCACTAAAGTGAGACGTTTCTGTTACTCATACTCTTACATATCTATTTTTCATTTTGAACTTAAGTTTTATAGTGCTCTCCTTTCAAATGAAGTGAGCCTTCACATGCCTGGGTATCCTTCATACAGATTAATGTTACTGTGAGCTGTTTCTTTATCAGTGTTATCAAGATATCAGAATTTAATAATCAATGTGCCTGATAATATAGCACCAGTCCTAATTTTAAAATCGGTATAGTACTAATATTTGTAGAAAATTTAAAAGCATGTCAGCTGTATCAAAACTTTTGCACAGAGTGATCCATAACACACAATACACCAAGATTAAAAAAAAAAAAAGACAAATATAATGCTAAAAATTAATTCCATGGCTTGGCTGCAATATCTGTGTATTGACCTAAGAAGCACAGAATATCCTAGAGTTTTTTTCCTTATCTCCTTATCCTACCACGTACCTGGAGAAAAAAATTATCCATTGCTTCTGACCTTAATACTGTCCCCTTTTAATAGTGTTTTGGGTACACACTTAATGATTCAAAAAAGCAATTTGGATTTTCTAAGCGACTTTGTAGCAGCTGATGTGAGACAAGTGATTATTAGAAAGAGCATGATGGATATAAACTTCAAACAGACCCGGAGCCTGCACACGCGTGCTGCTGTTTCTCCTGCCTGCGATTAGCAGGAGAGATTTTCAGCAATACCAGGACAGGAGGTGAAAAGGAGCCATAGAGAATTGTTTTCCTAAAGCTCAGCAGGGTCTGTGAGCTTCACTGTAGCTGGTCGTTTGTGCACGCCTTATTAAAATTTATGCTGTCTTAAGGAGACTGTCAAGAGGCAACTTTTTGTCTTAACGAATGGTAACGAAGTTTTCAGAGGTATCCATTTTTTCACAAAAGATCATCTATCTTTGGTAGAACAGGTTTTGCTGGAGCCTTGATTGATTGCTGAAGACAAGTTTAGCTATTCTGCTTGGTGAGAAAGGATTGCTGGCGTATACTTTTTCTCTTTTGTTTTCTCTTTCTTTGGGGTGATTGATGTACTTGAACCGGTCCTTTCTACATGACGTGAATGCCATGTAACATCAGACGTGTGATGAAAACTTGATATTCCCATGCTGAAATTGATAAAAGCCTCCCAAAACCCAGCTCAGACCTTCGTATTACAAGCATCGCTGGCTTGCTCGCTCTTCAGGATAGCCCAGGGTCACTTCTGTGAGCCCTGTGGGATGCTGCCGGCCAGAGGGAGCCATGTGGGGAGTGAGGGGTGGGCAGGAGGTGGAGGGGAGCAGGATGAAATACAGGTGTTGCCAGTAGAGAGGGGAGCCGACTTATTTACTTTCAGGGGAGGGTGGAAACAGAGAGGTTAAGAGGAGTGGGACAGGCACCTGGGTGGGTTTTCTGGAGAGAGGTGAGGGCTGGGGAGGGGTGTCCAAGGTCTTGCCTGCTGACCTGGGCAGCAGCGATGCCCTCTGGAGCGCCTTGGTGGGTGTCTGTCAAGAGAAACAGGTAAGGATGCAGGGAGATGAAGGGGCCCAGGGCAGAGGAGATCCAGGAAAAGCAGATGGCATATATGTGTATTTTGCTCTGCTTGGTTTCTGTTGTGTAGGAAAGAGCAGAGGCCCTGTATGGTGAAGTACCTCTATGGAGGGAAGGGAAATGTGTTTGTGGTGGGTTTTTTTTTTTTGCCTTCTTCAGCCAAATAATTTCCAGAAAAATAGTGAGATTTTACAGAGGGTTAGATAATGAGCCCTCTCATGCTTTGTCAAATCTGGGCATGAGACAGACCCTGGGGCTGTGCAGGGGACTTGCTGCCTTCATCTTCACCTCTGGACCCTTGAAGAGGAATCAGCGACCTCATGCCAAGAATGGGAAGAGAGGCCCTTAACACCCCTGTATCTAGCAGGGGGACCCCAAGCCAGCACATGGGGAGATATGGAGGGGTCTGTTAACACACTCCCCAGCACTTCTATAGGGGTTTCAGTGTCTGCGCAGAGGTTTTTCTGTCTGTGAGCACAGGTTAGCACCCTCCTGCCAGAGGGAGGTGTGTCTCGCCTTAAGGTGAGGTGCCCTCTTTTACTTTAAAACTGGGGAAAAAAAAGAATATATCTTTGTGGTCTTTCCATAAGCCCCTAACAAAATGATCTTGTTAAGAGTGACTTGTGGTAATTTGTTGGTAGTTGAAGTGATGTAAACTACTTCCGTGTTAAAATGCACATTTTGGTTAAAATAGAAGTCTTTAAATTTTGTAACTCTGATTTACCAAAGTCTGCTTTAACTGACCTGTCTGTCGCCCTGATTCAGATATGAAATCCCTGGAGACTCTTCAGCTGTCAGAAGATTGTGGATGTTTAGCAGAGGAATTAGAGGTCTCTGCAATACATTACTGTGCAAAGAATAAGCATGGAGGAAAAGATGATTCATCACCAGCCCTGTACTCATGTAACTCATTCAAACTCAGCTGAATTCAATCACTTTGCACACCACTAAAAAAGCCGGGAGGGAAATGTTCTGCACCTGGTCTGTGTGTGCACTGCTCCTCCTCTCCTGGCTGCCATATTTGGCAAAACCCTGCTACCCTAATTCCTTAAATGGGGAAACTGAGGCATAAACTGGCTCTGAGCATGCAGAGAGTCGAAGTTACCGGCAGGGATACAATGCAAGCCTCTGGTGGGCATCACCAGTGGGGAGCTCATGTGCCTCCCAAAATCCGAGCGTGGGCTGAGGTGACCCACCTGCCTCAAGCCCCTTGGTGGCTGAAGCAAAACTTTTGTGTCCCTGGAGCTGAACCCGAATCGGCTCAGAGCGAACACTTGGGTGCACTGTTATCTGCTGCTTCAATGCTGGTCAGAAACCCGAAAGACTGCCAGAAAGTGTGTTATAATGGCAGGTAAACAAAGCTTGCAATTTGGCCTTCAGTTCAGGGAAAACACGCATTTTTTTCCCCTTGTCCTGTGGCTGTGTGAAAGGCAGGTGAAACCGCTTAGGGGGAAAGGAATGTTTACCCTGACACAGGCTTGTTTTGCCACGTGGGTGGCTGGTTACTAGGAGTTGCATTGAGGAAACTTGCTCGAGTTTGATAGCAAGTTGGTGGCTTTCACTGGTAGCACTAAGCCCCCAAACAAATTTCCTTTTCAACCTCCCCTTTCTGCCGCCAGCACTGTAAGTAATGGCAGGCTCCATGGAAAACCCGAAGGTGACAACATTTTAGAAATGAAAAGACCTCAAGCATCAACAAATGCTTGTGACAGAGCAGAGCTGTTTGATGTGAGAAGATGTGTAACAAACTAATCTGTTTGCTTGTCTCAGCCTGCAGCTCTGAGAAATGAAGTATTACTTGGGAGCTTCTGTAGAAATACTTCAACTTTTAAAGTAAATGCATAATCCTGGAACTGTGCAATGTTAATTTAAAGAGAAATTCAATTAAAAATAGTGTTTTTCTTTTTTTTTTTTTTAAATCTGGTCTCTCCAGTTTAGTCCAGTCCTTTAAGCATAGCCAATGCATGACTCGATTTCTCATTCACCATTTGAAAGACATTTTGCTTGACGTCTTTTATGAATATCAAATTAAAAAAGGTTTGCTTGACTGAAATCTGACTCGACTGTACGGACAGCTCACTGTTGTGAAAAATCCTTTCCCCTTCAGCTTTCCTTTGAAGGAAGTTATTTGAATGCTAGAAAGTACTGAAACTCTATTCAGTGCTAGTGCAGAGGGAGAAATGAAATGCTTTTATGAATTGTGATGGTTTTGGTTGCAGTCTGTGCTGAAGTAACCTGACTGATCTACAGGCTTTCCTGTTTCCTCCTTATTTGTTCATCACTACTGTGGGATTTGCCAGTACGCAGTTTCTCAGGCATGAAATCCATTTCCTCAATGTGTAACATATAAGACTTTGTATTTAAGTTTGGATTATTAAGGACTCATGACAAAAAAATCGAAAACCTGACGAGCTTGTATTTTTTTCTCCATTGACCCTATTGCATCTGTATTAGGCCCATTTCCAGCTCAGAAATTAACTTTCCTGTCTTAAAGACAAATTCTTGGCATGAGATGATCTATCAGTATGGTGCATTTTACTTACAGAAACCTGCTCACAGTTTCATACTGAAAAGAGCAGAGCTAGCGGGGGATCTGCCTGCAGCTGCTGGGAATGCTGAATAAACAGAAGTATTCTGGGATCAAATACCAGGATGTGTAGGTAAACGAAGTCTTTCTTTTTCCCCAATACCAGAGCCCTCTGCTTTAACTTATTACAAATAATGGCAAAACCATGGTATTTCAAAGTGTGAATCCATAATTCAGATGCAGCGAGATGGCAGCATGTAAACCTTTTGACTGTTTTTGGGGGAGAAAGGGAAGCAAAGAGCAAATGTGTGATAAAAGAAAAAAAAAAAAACCACACCAAGTGGAATACCTGTCTGATCACTTGCTGGTATTTTTTTGAATTATTTAGAAAGAGAAATTGTTGCATGAACTGCTGGAATAAAATTTTGCCATGTGTCAGGATTTTGGAGGACTCTTATGTGCTATCACTGTTATTCCTCTACTTTGTCACAGTCTTCATGGAAGAGGGTTTGAGGAAACGTCTCTCTCCTCCATGCCGCAATTCCCGTGCAGTGCCACTAGATGTCCCATTTTCTGTAAGGTTTATGCTGCTTTCAAAATCACTGATACTACTTTGTGTTTGAAATGTGGGAAAGGATTTCAGCAAGTCAGCATTTACGTTATTCATGTTTTCACTTCCCCTTTGACTATTACCGTAGCTATTTTTGAAAAATCTGCTGCTAAGAGTGGTTTAACGTGGTTTAACTAATTCATACAGTGGCTGAGACTGGGAACGTGGGTCTGACAAAATGCAGGCATCCTTCTCCGTCACTGTGTTCAGCAGAATAACTTGTGATAACTTGGTTTTGAATTGGTTTTGAATTGGTTTTGAATTGCTGTGTAGCAGCCCTGCTATACTGGGATATACATCTTAAAGAAATCCTTGTACAAAACCCAAGCCCTTGGCTCTGTAGCTATTAACAGTGGGAGGTATTTGGCATAAAGTACTTTTTGGTGTGTTCCTTTGATATAAAAATAATTTTAAGGCAAAGCTATGCACAAATTGTGCTGTGTGTCACATCTCTGTGCAGGTCTGAGCAGAGGGTTTGTGCCTCTGTGCAGCAGTATATGAATTATACTGTGAAATACCACCAGTGCACATTCAGATGGTGACATTCACTACTGCTTTCATGCAGATCATATACACTAGGGCTCCAAAACTAGGCACAACCAATACGGGGTTTCTGGCCTCTAGATCCCGAAGGACTGTTTCTTGATTCTCTTGCCATAAGCCCCTGGAAGTTTGTCCCAAGGCCCCTTGTAGTGAGTGCTGAAGCTGTCTCTGCAGCTTTGACCCACAGAGCCACGATGTGGGGCAGGAGGGATGTTGCTTGCCCTTAGGACTGTGCAGATGGAGGCTGGTGTTGCTATGAAGTTTGTGTGTTTACCGGTTTCCTCCTGTGGTTAGAGGCACAGTGGCTGCTACCCATTTCTGGGAGATACAGCTGCTCGCCTTGCTCGGCTCAGCCTTGCTGCGTTGTCTCTTATTGCAGCAGTTCAGCCAGGTGAACACTCACAACAGAGAAAGGGAAGTCCTAATTAGCCATAAATATTTATTTATTTTGGCTGAAGGAAGAAAGGTAATTTATGTCTGCAGCTGTCTTCAACAAATAATATTTATTACACCAGGAAGCAAATAAATTGGGTATTAAAATAATAAGATGCATCTGCTCACGTTTGGTAGTTTGGATGCAAAGTCTAAATGTGCTGATTTGCCTAGTGCTATTGCCCAGATGTGAATGCACCACATTTTTCCACAGCTCACAGCCAGCTGCTGCAGATCCTGCCTCTGCCAGTGGGACTACAAGGCCTGAGGATTTTAAGAGTGTTGGAAGGACCAGGGCAGGAATTTCTCCCCTTTTCCTCGGTCTCACCAGTCCAGAGCTGGGAGGTGTGCAGTTATATAGGAGCAAGATTTGCCATGTTTAGAAAAGCTGTGTGTCAAAACTTCAGTGCTTTCTAACCTCAGTTTCACTGATCTGCTGCTAGAAGTGCAGGCAAATATGCAAGGGGATATTGAGGTCTGCATATTTCTCTTTTCTCATTCTGGGAAGATGATTTGGCTGGCTCAGTTGTGGCATCTCATTCCTTTTTAGCTCCACCTGTGATCTGGGTGTTTGCTTTTTTGAGCAATGACCTCCAGACCTGAAATGTAATAGCAATTTTATTTGTAGGGTTTTGATTACCTGGGACGTGTGCAAGCAAGTGCTGTTGCAGGCAACCCATGAGAAGTCATTTAAACTACTGATTGGAAATAGATGCAACAAAATGAAGAGCTCAAGATATACAAGGAGGAGGCAGGGAATGGCATTTAGCATAAGGCAGTCTGTGGTTCCCCTTGCAAATGTGCTCATCCTGTTGCATCTAAATGCCAAAAACCAGTCTGGTTTTTGGTCTGGTAATGGATCAGGATACGTGGCAGTAGCTACATGCACACTGCGAAAACAATGCTAATCTGTAGTCTAGGATTTAGTGCTTCTTATTAGTTCTTGTGTAGAGATTTTCATCAAGGTGCTTTTATGAAGAATAAATATTATTTTAACCATATCACTCCTGGAAAAAGAGACTTGGGGTTTCCTAGTAGCCTAATAGTAGATCTTGAAAAGGACTCACAGCCCCTGACTTTCAATTCATCCTTCTACTCCGGAAAAATTAGCGTTACAGAAAGCTGTCAATATGATCAAGAAAACCAGGTTTACCCTTAAGAACAGTTTACCTGAATAATTGCTAAATATATGTTCTGCGAGGTGGGGGGGGGATTCCTTTAAGTAAGCAGAACTGCAGTTTGCATCAGGATGTAATTTGTCTTCCTGGACCCTAACCTGTCTCTAGTTTACCTAAAGCTCTGCTGTGATTACTGCTACTAGAAGTTGTTGGTGTGCTATATTAATCATTTTATGCTTGAAAACGCAAATTAAGGTAACAAAAACTCCATCAGAAGGGGAGATGCAGAGGCACTGAGGCTTTTTAGAGGAATGTTACCACAGCCGTTTCTCCCAAACTAATAGTTTATTTTCAGACAAACAGCTAGTTTAGGAAGAATAGAAATATTCTGTCATACAGCCAGCTCTTAAAAACATGATGGGGGTGAGAAGTTTAAACTACTGGCAATATTGACTACACATACAAATTTATCAGAAGTCCATTATATTTGCTGCCTTGCTTTGCTAAAACTTGGACTCCTTGAATCCTACTATCACCTGGAAATCTCACCTTTCATTAAAATAAATAAATACACTCCCCCACCCAAATACCCTACATTTTTTGCTATAGAGAAAGGGATTGACAATGTGATCCAGAGAGAATTATGAAAGAAATGCATATCACACTACTTGTAACCTAGTCCTATTTTTGAACAGTAGGCCCAGCGATCCATGGAGGAGAAAAACCCTTGTGCCTGGCAATGATCAAGGTGGGAACAGGAGAATGCTAAGAAATGCTATTTAAAAGTGTCTTTGAATTTTTTCTTGAGGTGAGGGTTGGGGTTTAGACTGCGGCAGGCCCTTCAACCTTGTATGAGAGCAAGCAAGCAAGAGAAGGTTTATGGAATTTTGTCCTATACGGGAACTACAGCCAAAGTCTTGTGTCTGCGTGGCTTTGTCCGTGCATAAACCTTTGAGTGACGTGCTTACCTTTTAAAGTTTCAAAAATTAAATAAAGAAATGGAGCATTTTTAATCTAGAGTGTCTGTGTCTGGGTGCGAATTGGCAATGACTTATCAGGAGCAATTAAAACAGACTTTACTTATGTGCTGGCAGTTTAGGTAGATTTGTCCTAGTTCAGGCGTCAAAACGAATTGTAGGAACCAGGAAAGGGGCTTTAGAGGTCTTGAGCCAAGTGCTAAAAATGTTTCTTGTGTTTACAGGAGCACTAAACATCCAGTGTCAGGAGAATATATGAAAAGTTATGGAAAGAAATAATGGAAGTAAGTGAAGCTCCAGAGAAATTATTAAAGCTGTGTAAGACACTAGTGCTTCCTGATAAAACTGTTGGGTTATCTAGGTGGTGGTGTAGGCTGCACACAGTCTGCAATTGAAGAACTCTCTTATTCAGGGTTCTGATGAATAGTGGCTTGGAAGATTGAGAGCAACATGTTTTAGAAACTTAATGAAAGGCTGAAGAGAAAACAAGTCGATGTAGGCTTTGTTTGGTTTTGTCTCCAGGCTTATTTCCTCATAATCCAACTAAAATTTTGTGGGCCTGATTCTGCTCTTATTAATGGGAGTCAAGGCTTGTGCTGTTTCAGGTGAGAACAGCCGTGCATAGTGCAGAGGTGGGAGGGTGTTTCTTATCCCGGCACCTTTAGAATAATTTATGGATTCTTTTCTTCTTCATCAGTGAATACGTAAACCAAGGAGGCAGTTTTCAGTGACACTGAGGCCCTTTGGCAAAGTAAAGAGAGAAAGAACAGAGCAGTGCGAAGTCAGTAGCTTGTGACTTGAAACCTGGCTTCAGTTACCAGCCACTGGCTGTGACCTTGGGGAAACCACTGAGCCTCAGCTTACCTTTATTCTCCATTTGAAAATGAAGATAATAGTGTTCCTGTATCTCAAGACTCTCGTGGGGATGCTAATAGTAGGTCCCTTGATGAGAAAGAGGTCTTGTTACAGGACCTCAGTTAGAAGTGTTTGGGAATAATAAATGCAAAGGCCAAACTTGTTTAGTGACATTATGCCAGTTCATTTCAGCTAAATTGATTCTTATTTCTCTTCCCCACAGAGAGGGAGACAACCACTCATGGATGATTTTTTTTTTTTTCCCCTCAGATTTTTCAAATTTCCATTAAGCCAACAGAACTGAATTATTTTTCTCTCTACTCCTCTTTCCTACGTAGAACTAATGGCCTAACTGGTTAAGGGAAATATCTTTCTGAACTTGCATTGGTTACTCTTGATAGTTACTTGGTGCTATTTCAAAGGTTTGCGATGGCTCTTAAATTCTTCACACAATGCTTCAAGTTCCTGGATGGGGGACAAAACAAGCGTTCTGCTATTATTGATGGGCTGTCCCCTCATACACCATCACTGTGTGGAAGTGTGTAGAGCACAAAGCCAAAGTGATCTGCTGAAGATAAATTGTAGTGCAGAACAGCTGGAAATACAGAACTATAACCTAAGCACCTGGCTCCTTTTCTCTCCCTTTGCCCCAGAGGAGGAGTCCATATGACTAGTCATCCAGGATGGAAATTCTGTTTCTCAGGAAGAATTAGGCAGCCTGGAGATCAAGCCCTGCCTTAGTGTAGTGCTGCAGAGCTGTCCTAGTAATCAAGATTAGCATCCAGGGCCTGAGACAAGTACTGGAATCTGGCTCAAGTGATTTATCTTTGCTTGACTTGAGATTATTGCAGTGATGACATCCTTGTGATGTGTCTTTCTCTAAAGACAATTTCAAAGAAACCTGCACCTCCTCTGACTAAAAGAAAATAAAATATTTTTCCAGTAAGATGAATTCAGCTGCCTGATGCTGTAACTAGTATGAATGCTCTTAGCTCCTATTAACCTTTTCACATTGTACTGGTGTCCCAAGAGAAATCGAGAATCTGACAGAGCACTGCTCCATAATGGGTTGTGAATTAGAAGTAATGAATCACTTACAGGAAGTTGTCTTTGCTGGAATATAAGCTAATATTTAGTCTCCAAAGCAAGTCTCAAAGTGCTTTTTAAAAAAAAAAAAATGTTCTTCTACTTTATACTCTTAGTTTGTCCTTCAGCAGCCCCCTGATGCTGGCACATGCAGCATTGAAAGAATTTTGTAAACGTTCTGTTAGTATTAAAATCTGAACTTTCTACCCTGCCTGTAACCCACTATCACCTTCCCCTCTCCTCCCTTATTTTAGTAGCGTTACTGCTTAGTGTTTGCCTTGTATCTTCCACCCAAGGTGCTGGAGTGCAGCAGAAAGCTCTCTTCATTTGTGCTAACAGCTGAACTGTTTGCTGTCCTTGCGTAAGAGCGGAGGGAAACGAGGCACTGAGAAATTGCCATCCACTGGCACCCAGTCCAGAACAGAACCGATTTCTTCTCTGTCAGTATTAATCAAAGCATGAACTTGAAATTGCTCTTTTTTTTCCCTCCCTCACCTTTGTTTCTGAGTTGTGGTTCATCAAGCAGTTGTGACCGTTTCACTTCCAAAGAAACATTAAAGTGTGGAAAAGCATTTAAGATTGATCTTCAGTTATAATTTCATAAGGAAACTGCCTGCTCCATGAAATTTCCCAAGCCTGAAAATCTCCCTTGGTAAGCCTATTGCACTTCAGTGCCTCTACAACAGGCTTTTTAAATATTTTGCAATGGGATTTTTTTTTTTTTTAAGAGAAAATATTTTAACTAGGACATTAACTGTCCTTGGCCTTTCTATATCATGTGAAAAGGGCTTTAATGTGATTACTGTGTTCCAACTCTGTTAGATAAATTGAAGGACCTTTCTGTTTTCAGCAGCCATCGGATACATAGCAGAAGCAAACTTTCCTTTAATATGGGCCTTGCTCCTTTTTTCTCTTTTGTGATGCACTTACAGGTAGCTATGTAGTGTCATATAATAGCTCAGAAATATTATTGGTAGCAAAATGATGTGTGGTGCTTTTGGGCAGGAGATGAGGACACCCACTGAAGACTGTCTTGATACAGCAAACCATCCATCTTTCTATTTATTTATTTTAAAAAAAATTGAATTTATTGGTCTTTCTGTGATCTAGCAGCCTGCTCTTGACAGCAACTGCAACATGCTTTTTAAATGAACTGCTTTTGTGCTAACTTTTCATCCTCTAAGACTTTTACATTGTTTCTGGAAAAACATGCAGATGCATTTTAGTGCTACAGCCAGACTTTGAAAACATTTTCCAGCCCCTTATTAGAAACCCCATATCAAGTTAATTATTTCACATATCTGATGATTCTTGTATGCAATCTTTGCCTCCCTTCTACAACTGTAACAACTCTGTTGTGTAACTGTGGTGTGATGGCAGTTTTGGACTTTATACTGTGGTCAGTGCTCAAGGAAAATTTGCTTTCTTATTTATTTTAAATAAATATGCCTAGACCTAGTTGCATATCTGAATTTCATAAAGAAGTAAGAAGGTTTACTGAGATCTCGCTTCTCTGGGTAGCGTGTGCATACTAGTTTTGTCCTATGTAACGTGCAATCCTGATACAGGCTCTTGAACCTAGGCCCAGAGGTGCAGCTTACACTGAGGTTTTGTATTTTTTTTAAAAGGAAAATAATATATGGAGCAATAACTTTGAAGAACAAAAGGTGGCTTTTGGAGCACTTCTTTGGGAGGCAACAAAACCTGTGTTCTCCCAAAAGTAGAGAAGTGTTTGACAAATGAAGATGGTCCCCATGATAGTCTTGCTTTCTTCCCTCCTGTCACCTCCCCTGCAGGAAGATGCTGTGAAGTCCCATCAAGTAGGGTTTCAGG
Organism: Fulmarus glacialis; assembly: GCF_000690835.1. NCBI lineage: Eukaryota > Metazoa > Chordata > Aves > Procellariiformes > Procellariidae > Fulmarus > Fulmarus glacialis. Next base: position 17,536 of record NW_009210124.1, read on the forward strand.
CTAGCCACGTGTCTCCCAGGCCCTCACCTTGTTGGAAGGAACAGAAATGCACAGCGAGAAAGCCCTGATGCAGATTAATCATCTAATTTTTTGGTCATTGTGCATTTTTGGATTAATGTGTAGCTTTTAAAATCCCTTTTCAAGAGCTTAGGTCAGGGAAGTGGTAAGCTCTGACACAGCAGCACTAGCCAATGTACCTCCAGAGCAAAAAAACTGACCCTAGAGTGTATCCCCAAATGGATGCAATCCCATCTTTGCCTCCCGAGGAAATGCAAGATTGCTAAATGTAATCTGTACTTCTGAGGTTACTTTGGCTTTCTGGCTGCTGAAGACTTCTTGGTTGCTTAATCAAGGCACATTCAGCCTTAGTGTGATACTTCAGCATCTCATTTCCCTTTGAAAGCGTGACTTTGAGACCAACCCCAGAATTTCACTCTGTACGGCTAAGACCTGTGCCTTGAAGCAGATTGGGAACAAGGGCCTTGCTTGCAAAGTCGCAATGTGTGCCAGAGCTAAATACATCATTAAGGCACTGCCACTCTGTTTGTCATCATGTTTTATTGCTTTTTATTGTTCCAGGTGTTTGCAGCTCTGTGTTAAGAAAGGGTTGAAAGTGCACTGTGCCAGCAGCAGCACTGGGAAGCAGACTGTTACATCCTGGTATGATTCTGCTGGTATTTGAAGATGCAAAGAGCAGGGAGGGGCTTGGAAGGGTGAAAGACTGCTTTCACCTAATGTGGTTTTTTTCCTGGTGTGAAAATTTGGCTTCATTTTAAAAAAAAAAAAAGAGAGAGAAAAAAAAAAGAATTATACTAAATCTAGAATGCTTATTTGTGGCTTGTGGGTGAGCACTATTGAATACTAGAGCCGCTGTCAGGTTAAATACTTGCCCATGGTGACCGTGAAGGTCCTGCATCTGATGCTTATGAGTTGCCATCTGTAACTGTTTTAGCCTAACTTGAATTGTTTCCACTGAAGGCAGTCAGTGCAATATGCGTTTCCCTCCAGTTAGGTGTTCATGTCTTCAGGTTCATTCTGGATTTGCTGGTACAGCTATTTCTGCCTCTTCCCTTTGCATTCAAATTGATGCAAAGGCTGAAATACTGTGATGATCAGGAGATTTTTTTTTTTTTTTTTTTTTTCCAAACATCTGCTCTTACCAAATGGACTGGCAAATCTTTCATCTGGTTTTACTCTAACATTTCCCCCCGCTTCCCCAGGCCTCCTTGCTTCATGGAGTTATGCAAATATTTGTTTGCTTAAACAAATATTGATGACATTTTAGATTGACTAGAGTAGATTTTACTCGTAACTTCATCTGTTGGCAAGAAGATTGTTCTCTTCTCCTCTGTTTAACCTTTTCCTACCGTTGCAGTTCATCTTGGATCATGTATTTCAAACCCCCTCCAGAGCAGGAAAGTATTCTGTGTTCTCACAGCCAAGATTCTTTTCCCTGTCCTTCACCGATTAGAAATCCAGAGGTTAACTTCGATTGACTGAACATTACCACATGTTTGGCTGAGGGTAAGACTGTGCACATAGATTAGAATAACAAGCTATTGTGTGTAAGATGCTCAAAGGTAGAAGAGTGGAAAACCATTTCAAATACTTTGAAATGAAAGAAGGTAGTCTTCCTCCACCAGAAATGAGGAGCAAAGTGCACACAGAGACCCTTACTGCAGAACAAAAGGCATGTGTTAATTTGATTCCAAATGCACGACCTCCAACACAAAGTTTAAAGGGAAAAATGGAATTGAAGACATCTGTTTGACAATTTCCTTGAATTTGAGAGTTGCTATAAATTAGTAAGGATACTAAATAAGGCGCAGGAAACAAAAATCCTATAATCCAGAAAAATCTGTCCTCATAAGTCAGAAGATATGATAAGAGGTGGGGAGAAAACAGGCTTTTCCTCGCGGCCTCTTAATGTGCTATTATACACATGACGCACATCATTTTCATTAGGCTAGCAGAAATTGTGTGTCACATTGCCTGGTTTAAACTATACTTGGCATTATAGGAAGCCAAGAATTCAAAGCTTGTATTGCAGCGCTGGGAGCCAGGAGGGGCTTGCTGTAGCGGAGGGGAAGAGAGGGAGGACTGCTGTCTTTCTGAGGCAGTGCAGTTGCGTTCGGGATGGTCAGAGGCTAACCGCTAAATAATGCTAGACAAACATACACCTTTTTGCAAACTATTCAAGGGTTTGTTTTATTTGTGAAGTTTAATAGATAAATATGTAAAGGTAATGTACCAGTCTTTGTGTATGCCATTTGCTACAGTAGAGAGATTCTATTAACATATTTTAAAGTGACGAGGACTACAGCTTTATTAGTTTCTAGACACCTTATTAACTTGTTCACATGATACTGATAGAGCCTTTTTTTAACTTTCATTGACCCACTAACTTTTCCTTATCATACATCTGAGTCACTAACGAGGCTTGAATTCCATGTGGCTGTGCTCACACCTGTGTCATCTGGCACTCAGCACGCAGTTACGCTGTGTTTATGTGCCTCAATCTGATCAACAGAATTTTGGAGTGTGTTAAAGAGGGCATATTTAGATCCCACTGCATTTCTTCGTGTGTGCATGGGTGCGCTTTCTAGATGGTAAAAGTTGAAACTTGATCGCAGCATGGCCTGTATCTGCTCTGGATACAACGTGTTAAGGAGAAAAAGGCTTACTTTTGCAGAAAGAAGCGGGTGTGCGTAAGCAAGGTTGTGCTTAAACTAAAAGCAACCCGTTTGAATGTCAACCACTATTTTTTAAACCATTTCATAACCCATAACGTTTTCTTAAATATCGTTACTCTACATCTAATCCATATGTGCATTTCCACATGCCTATTATGTGCAGCTCGCTATTCCCTTCATGCATCTTTGAGCATGTGTGGAATGCCACTTCAATGGATCAGATTCAAATTAGACTTTAATAAGTAAATCAGACCATTTTAGCAAACCATTTGATCCTCGGTCCTGCAAAGAAAGCCAGCTGGGTGGATCTCATGTTTTTGCTGCACTGTATGTGCACTTCTGGAGCAACAAGAAATGATGGACAAAACATTTAAATTTACATCACGATCTGCATTTCTGTCGGTGTTTTCTGAGGTAAACACAACTCACTTGAAGACAGAAGTGACCGTTACATGTTAAAAAGCTCATGTAGCAAGATTATGTTCATGTCTTATTTTGGCAAAGACACTAAATTCCATTTGTGTTGCAGTCTCTTTTCCTTCTGTCATCTGACACACAGCTGGATTGCATTTGTATGGGTGAGGGAGCAAGTCTTCAGCTTTCGTTGAAAATGCTCGTTGAATAGCTATGCAGACTGCATCCTTATTGCTCTCCCAAACTGGATATATCTTTTCTATACCTGGCTCAGTGAAATGGTCCCGCTGTAAGATGTTGAGAAGAGTATCATCACCCAAAATGCTTATCGTACTGATTGTCTAGAACTACAGCCCTTACATTCTGTTCCAACATTGTGCTTATTTTGCTAACCTAGCTTACTTGGAAGCTAACCGAGGTCAGCTAATAAAATGCCTGCTTTAAAATTCAGTACAGATTTGTCCTTTAGTGATAGGGTATGATCCTCTTCAGATTAATGGGAACTGATTTTTACACAGATTTCATCAGGAGGGTTGGAGGCTATCTATCTGCAAATGTAATTTTTCTTTTGAAAGGTTTATTACTACTAAGAAACAAAGCACTAATTATACCCTTCCATAGCATAACAGAGATAGAGGAGAAAGCAATCATCTAAAGGGGACGAGCCCCAGGGAAGCGAAGCGGATGGCGAGGGGGGGAAGAAGCCTTTCTCTTTGCTCCTTCCTAGCTAGCCGCGTTTACTTGCAGGGGACCGGGCGCGCTCAGACCTGCCGGGTGCCCCTTCGGCAGCCAGCGAGGAAGAGCTCGGCCC
>NW_009210125.1:0-19480 GCF_000690835.1 Fulmarus glacialis
TGTAGAGCAGTGCTTCATTTGGTCTTTTAAAATTGCTGTGTTTGGAATGATGAACAATATCTCATTCGTTCTGCTCTTGAGCACCTAGTGTGGAAAAAAATTTAACACCTGCCTGTGTTTGATTCCTGTGGATAGCTATCTCTAATAATGGTAAAGGTTGTTAATAGGGTATCTGCCCACCTGCTAGTGTTCCTGTTGTGCTACCTGAATCCAACTGTATCGGGGATCTTTCAAACGGGAATGAATGTACTAACAAATTGTGGCATAACTGACTAAAATATTTATTAAGGATCAAAGATAATGTTCAGATTGTAAAACCTTCCAAAAATTGAATATCCAAAAATCCATTACATAAAATTTTTGTATTTTGAAAGAAAGAGTAGAGCGGTTGCCTCTTTAAAATATATTGTGTCTCACTACATAATAGTTCACTGGATTAAATGAATTTATTGATTTCTGCTTCTTTACTGACACACATTTATGAGCAGTTTCTTTGGCACCATGGCCACATGTCAAAGGTCATAACTTTCCTTCACTGTGGAAGAATAAAAGCTTTCAGATGGTGAATCCCTGAAATCTACACAGTGCTTTATTCCCTCCTCCCCCCCAATATAATTACTGTTTTTGCATGACTTTATTTAAGGTAAATAAACAATAAAAAATATGCACACTAGAAAACCACCTATACTTATCTATCATAAAATAACCGCAGGAGACTATTTCTCTGCACAAAAGGGCGACATACCTAATCTGCTAATAGGTATCATTATGAGATACATGGTAGTATATTAGGCTCTTTCATGGTCAGAGATTTTATTGAAAATGGTCAATTTTAAGAATATAATAAACATTTCTCATGAAGAATTTTATTACACTTCAGTTTAGAAAGAACATTTCTTTGCTTTTAAAGCTGTGTCAAAGGCATATTACGCTTCGTGCACCAGCGGTGATACTGGAAGTAGATCCTACTGAGAGAATGAAGCACATTCAAAATCTGTGCTTTGTGTTTAGATGAACGTTTATAATGTTGACATTTTCTTTAATGCCCTTCATTAATAGTAGCCTGCGGGATTTTTGGTGTGTGCTAGATACGAAAGTCCACTGATGACATAAATATGAAGCTATTAAAAAAGAAGCTGCAATGGAATATAAAGAAGTTTAATCAGTCTACTAGTTTGCAAGAAGAGAACAATGTATCATGCTTTAAACATAAGGTGGCTGACTCTAGTTCTGAAATTTTGGAAATGTGGAATAGGATGCAGTTAATCCCTTGTGCGGTCTGTGGTGCTCATCTGATTGATAACCTGGCGGAAAAAATACTCTTTCTTTTTTTTTTTTTTGGTTTTAGCTAGATAGTTATCTAACTAATGCGATTTGAACTGGCTTTCTGTGTTATCTGACAAGTGCTAGAGCTGGCTGGAGGTAAGTAGGCAAGAGTAGTGGGGATTTGGGACTATCTGGGAAGAGTTAGTCTTCACTTTTTAGCAGCTGCTAACTGGTAGGTTAGCTCTGACCATCTCAGGAAACAGCAGTGTGAAGTTAACTTCACTCAGGTGTTATTTTGATTTAAAATCATCATAGTGTTTGTTCTAGGTAAGGTGAAATAGGTTTGAATTGGTAGCAGGGTCTGGCTATAATCCTGCTAGCAGGACTGTTTCTGAAGGAATAGCAGAGCCTAGAGTTGTATCAATGGGAAAAAACCCCCATGATTTTCTGATGTAAAAAGTCTTCCCATCGCCCACCCCAAGAAAGAGAATTGGCTGCCAAACTTTATTTTCACATAGTAGGGGTGAAGCCTGTTGATGCTTTTAATCATGACTTTTGCAAAAAATACCAGCGGTAGACTTTTCTTCTGCTCTGTTGTTTTGTGCAAATGATGATCTTATTCTAAGGGGGCTGGTGGCACTCTGCTGTTAAATTTACCAAATATTTATATTGCAGGACAGTAGTTGCTAAGTTTCTGACACGTTAACCTTTTGGATAGAAATTTGTCATGTCAGTATCTGTCTCTTTGCTTTTAATTTTTTTTTTTTAATACAGTCTACTTCTGCAGGACTGTTTATCCTGTTCCCTAACACAAATCTAAGATGAAATTGCTTTTTCTGTATTTTTGTTTTTCACTAAGATAGCATGTGAATGTCTGCTTTGGGAACAGAGACATGGGATTTGCTGGGGGAGCGGTCTTTGTGTCTGGAAGTAGCTTTTGCTGTTGCTATGAATATATTTGCAAATTTGGTTGTCCTGTAAATTTTGAGGAAAAATCTCAATTTTTTTTTTTTTTTTTTTTTTTTGCACATGTTCAGCACAGACTTACTCAACTTGACTAGCTAGAGACACAGAAGATGCTGTTTGTGCTGAGCATGTTGCTTGTGAACACTGAGCTGGGCTTTCCCTCTAAGCAGTCCTAGGCAGCTGTGGATTTGCCTTTTTTTCCCTCTTCTGAATTAATGAGGAGCTAAAGTGTGATCTAACACTGCCTGGAGAAACCAGCTGGCATAGAAAGCTGGAGTAAGTGAAAACAATGGTCTAATTACCTGGAGAGGAAGTTTGGGAGGGGAAGTGGATGGGGTGGAGGTGTGAGTGCTCTCATGTGTCTAGAAGTCAGGAAGGGGAAGAGAAACGCATTGGTGGGAAGCGGTTAGTACTCAGGAAAAGCTCGTGGAGTGAGGCCTGGGGTTGGCTCGGTTTGGAAATTGCTGTGGGTACAAGTTGGGAGTGGGAGAAGACTGAGGGCCTGGCGAAGACTGACTCAAGAGAGTGTGCCCATTGGAGCAGTTGAACTTTCAGGACATGGAATGTGGACCCAGGAGTCCTGGCCTTCCCTTGGAAACTTCAGAAAGACAAAGAATAACATCCCAGTCAGGGGAGCTTTGGAGGATTGAAATTGCATCACTGCTTCAGCCAGAAGCTTCTACAATATGTGACACAAGTCAGCTTGTCCCTAATTTTCATGGGAAGTCTGTGATTACATGTTTCATGTGGTCTTGGTGTTTGATGTAAGGTTCTGAGGTTTGATCAATGGAGCTGCAACAAGTTGGGGGAGCTGTGGTTGCATCCCATGGAGTGCTGTGAAGGAGTAGTGTCTTATCTTGGACACCTAAATTTACAGAATATCCAACTGTTTGTCCGTGCCCAACAGTAAAATTAAAATAATAATAGAATGTCGTCTCAAGGTGTTGTGAGAGTAGATGCATTAACATTTGTGAAGAACTGGAGTGCAGAGCCCTGCAGAAAAGGCCATAGGGAAGTTAATAACTCTGTCTTCAGGGCAGTGCTTAATAGAGTGTAATAAATAAGGAATGAGGCCACACACTGAACAGAGAAGAGAAAACAAAATATTGAATAGATGCTCATTATGTGAGCACCATTCATTTGGTGCTGTGAATAGTGGGGGAAGTGTGATTGTGCAGTTGGATTGTTTCCTAAAGCATGTATATAAACAGAGCAAATCAGTTACATAAGCAGCTTCATTTCTTCAGTTTCCTAACTCCTGAGCATTTGGGTTTGGAAATTTTAATCTCGTGTGTGTGTGTGTATACACATATGTAAGAGGCAGATATACTGAATGCTGTGTTAGTGGAAAAGTTTAGGGGTTAGCTTTATTTATCTAATGATGTATGTAATGCAGCAAAAAATGAAATAAATATGCTTGAAAGTAGTAGAGTTTTATATGAGCAGGGTGTCAGGAAAAAAAGACTCGTAACAGGGGGCACTGTGACAACTTCTGAGACAAGTAAGTTTATCAGAACTTTATGATTCAACCAAAACATGGGCTGGTGTCTAAGCATGTATTTAGCAATAGCTTTAACTTGATAATAATAATCCTTGGATAATTTTTTTTTATATATATAAAGGTTTACTGACCAGTGAAGACACTGTAGAAGTCTGCAGCAACATTTAAAAACCTGTTGGTAGTATTGTTTATCAGAGCGTCATCTAACTTAGGAAACCATTTTAGCACAGTACTAACAAACCCCACATTTAATTTATACTTTTGACTACAGTTTAAGCTTGCGTGTGGACAGGGCTTAAGTGAGTGCTCACCTATACACTCTCTGGTGTTTGTCAGTGCAACCTTTACTCTCTCTGTGACCTGACTGAGAGGAAATTGGGTTTATTGCTGGTGTACGGGAGAAGAGCTTTCTTGTGGTGCACGGTGTTGGGTAGGTGCCAGGGAGGACTGCGGGCTCCCGTGCTGTGGAGGAGTTAGCACCTGGAGGTTTCACCTCCTCATTCATCTGGTCTGTCTCTTTTCTCAAGTATTTACTCCAGCACATAGCCTAGAGTACCACCTACTTGTTAGGCTACAGGTGTTACCTTGAGCCATAGGGCAGCTTTCTGGAAATACAGCCCAGCAGTCATGACTAGAGAAAAGCCCTGATACTTTTTTTTTTTGTTCTTTTTCTTGACACATTTATGTAAAAAATCTCAAAGGCAGTGAAGTATTCAACACCTCACGCCTTCAGTGCAAGGTACGCACCTGGATGCTGTCGGGAATCTGGCCCTTTGTGTGTCGGGACCTTCTTTCTCTGAGGATGTTTTTCACAGGCATGTTCAGAAGCTGGAATTATGAGGAAACATAAAGCATTATTTGTGCTTATTTTAATTGTTCCTTTCCTCACTATTTAGTTGCTGCCATGTTTGCCATTATCTTACATTTACCTAAATAATGGTTGCCTGGCCTTTCATGAACTTGTGAAGAGAAAAGATGGTGACCACCTGAAACAATAATATCTGCGGCAGAATAGCCTGAGAACTTTAAATAACCAAAGGGGACTGTTTCCAAGGCAGCTAAGTGACCTTTGGATCCCCGAAGCGGGCTATTCATAGAGGCGAAGCCTTTGTCCTGTTTTGACCAGTGGTCAGTGAACTCTGGCAGGCCCCTCAGCTCACCATCTTGGCCCTAGACTAGCAGCTGGTGATTGATTCATTTAACTGTCCAGATTCACATTCTTCTGTCAAGGACTTGTCAAGGAAGAAAAAGGTTCTGTGGAGGGCTATTCATTTTACTAAAAGGAAAGGGATGCATTATATGATTGAGTGGATTACTTTTGGGTCAGAAGAGTTCCTGCATTGCTCTGTTTTAATTCGGCCTTCAATCAAAGAGAGATTTAGTTTATCAGCGCAGTATGGTGCTCATGAAGAGGGACAGATCGTTTCAATTCCATCAGTGCAATAGGGCTGTTTTGTTTTGTGGGGTTTTTGTTGTTTCCTCCCCCCTCCTTTCAATGATTCATCCCCCCCACCATTTTTTTTGCCAACAAATCCATAGATTTTTGTGATTAGTTGATATGACAGAGGGTTAAGAATATTAATTTCTATTAATCTCACTCTTAATTTTAATGTGTATGATATATGAATATTAATGCTTCTACTACCTCTCATATATAGTGTTAAGCAATCCAGAAAAGCCTAGACTAAGTAAAAGATTGGTGTGTTGCCTCTGTTTTAGATGTGGAGAAACCTGAGAAGAGAATAAATTCTACAGGATCAAACTAATAAATTAGTTTCCGACTGACAACACAGGCAGCTGTAAAGCTGAGGGTAGAACCTAGTGTGTTCTATCTAGACCCCGTTTTCACCTGATGCACAAAAGTTTGTTGCACAAACCCAGCATTTTCCAAATACACAAGAGTGCTATCTGTCCATTTGTCTGCTGGTTTAGAACACCTTTTTTTAAAACAAGAGGAAGGTGTTTCCATGCTTTATGAAACTTGAATCATGTTTTCAATTTTATAATTAATGCATCCAAAAAAACAACTTTGATTTGCACTAGGGAGGCGTGTTTCCTCTTCATCGTGTTGCTAGGCTTTTCTGTCCATCTTCCCTTCAGCTGGGCTGTGTTCCCTTAGCATTAGGATTTTTTTGCTGATCCTCTCCATGAAGTACTGAGAAAAGAACGTTGTTGCTTAGCTCCTTCCACTGGAAATAACAGGCATTAAAGAGCAGATCCGCCAGTTAACCTTCTGCCTCTGTTTGAATGAACATGATGAGCTGCAGCAGATGAAATATGACCTTCAAGTTTCTTTACCCCACTCTCATAAGCTATGTATTGTTTTGATTTGGCTTATTGAACGCATTATGAGGGATTTCTGATTGGCTTCAGGCCAAGGTGTTAACACTTCTGATGGAAGTACAAGTGTGTAATTTAGAAGAAAATACAGCGAGGCTTGGTCTGTTGAATTCTTTTCTCTCCCTTTTTTTGAGGGAAGAGGGAGAATTTTGTATTTGTTAAGATAAATGAGTGGCTTAACTGTTTTAAGAGCACAGGAGAGGAAGGAAGTCTTGAGATAATCTAACCTTGCATAATTCTTCTGTTATACACCTCTACGTATGTATCCGAAATCTGGGATAAGTACAACACCTGTTGAATAGGCCTCCTTCTTTCATGGAGGTCTGGTGGTATTCTTTTCATGTCTGCAGTTGCATTTCCTGAGGATCAGTCCCCTTTCTCAGAGCTTGCTTTTTCAAGCTGGAGCATGATGTCCGAGATGGGGGTACTGGCTTCTCTGTGCTCCAGATAACACTTCCCTTGGCACCTTTGTGGTGGCTTTGATTCATGGCCTTGAGTTGGAGATGAGTTTTTGAAAATCATGGAAAAGGAAAATGGGTTGTCATTGTGTATTAGAGAATATAAATAGTCTAATAACCAGAGGTATTACCTACTTAGTAGAACATGGTTATTTGCTTGCACTATGACTGGGCAAACTGGAAATCCAACTATTGCCTCCCACCCAAGCAGTCAATAGCCATAGCAAGGTGACTTCCTCTAAAGACAAAACTTTTTGGTTTCTTCTGTTTGCCTTTGATATGAGGGCTTTTATGGTGCATTCAGAATAAATTTGCAGGATATTTTCCAGACACATAAGGGAGTGAGAGAAATATACTTGGGGAAGAATGTAGGGATTTCTGTGACGTTGAAGGCAATATGATTTTTATCTGGAAGCCACACTTCTGATTTGTTTTTTGTGAAAATTGCAAGAATTGTAAACTCTTTCCATTTTCAGATAAAGCTCTAATTAGAGGATTTAAGTAACTTCAATAAATAAGCAGTACTGACAATGCCTTTTGTTACTTGTTTTCTTGTGTGAAGTTTGTTTCTGTTTTTCTCCCTGCTGCTCTCAAATTTTGACATTCAGAATTTTGCTGTTAGTTACTACGCTGTGTAGAAAGACTGTTATTGGGGAGAGATCTCTGGGCTGTGTAATGCAGTAGGGGGGCATTTGGTGACAGGGAAATGAGCTGCAGGCATTTGGCCCTTGAGAGTGGAGGCATCTCTTCTTTCCTTTCCCCATGGGAATGCCGCAATGTTGACATTTGGAGAGGGGGCTGAAGGGCTTGAATTCCCAGTGCCTCTCCTCAGTGTTTTGCAGTGAAATTGTGTCTTTCATCCTAGGATGCTGATTCTGAAACACTGTAAGCAAAAAATGGAGAGTGCTCTTATCTCTCAGGGATAGTGTTTCTGACAGTCTGAAGACTTACAGCACCACCGTATCAGCTTACGCTCATTCATACGTGGATGGTGTCAGTTTGCCACTGTATGAAATGAAACCTCTTCCTCTGCTTCCCCCCAGATGTGAGGGAAGGCGCAGTGGTGGGCGGCGCAGCAGAGGAATGTGTGGGGCCCCGCTCCTGTCCTGGGATGCGCTCTGCGGTGCTTCCTCTGATTGATGAGCTGGCAGGGTGAGGTGAAGAGTGGGTATCGCATTCTACTTAGTGTCTTGTTTTATTTTAGCCAGGAATAGCGTTTATTTATTTTTAAAGGTACATGACTGATAAATAGAGGTCTTAACCTTCAGCTGGCATCTGCAGTGAAATTCATTGATCGGAATGGGGCAGCTTTAGCGCTTACAGTGCTGGAGGCTCTTGTTGCACAGTGCTGAAATTCTTTTCTGTGTTGCACTGAGTGGTTATTACATTTTTGTTGTTCTTTTTGGGGTTGTTCTTTGAGGAACCTTAGAATCATAGCTGCCAATCTTTAATTTTCTATTTTTCTTTGGGTTTTTTTTTTTTGGATGCCAAATTAGTATAGTTGTGAAGGGATATGTCTTTTGTTGCACAATCCTGTTTGTCTTCTGATCCTTCTCTTCATGTTGTAAAGTGCAAAACTGTGCTGGATGTTCCCCGTGCAACAGTTGGGCTATTAAACGGAACTTCTTCACAGAATGGCAACAACTGCAAAGAAAGGCATCTGTAGGATTAAGCATAGATACTAAAAGGCAATCACTTGGCAAGCTGCTGAAGGAAGGCAGTCCTTGCAAGGGAGAAAGTGGTGTGTTCTTTCTCCTGAATGCATGCAGCCACACAAGTAGAACAGCTTTGAAGCTGGTTAATGTGGCTTACTGTGTGCCTTTTCTGTACTATTTCCTACATTTCTTGTCTGCAGAAGAGCAGAGGGGAATTCCTTGATAAGTGCATTAGCATTTATTGTGCACTTCTGTGGCCACACACTGTTGCCTAGATGATAGATAGACTGAGAAGGGAAAACCCCAGCTGGGATGCCTTCAAAAGTGAAAAGATCAAGTCTCTCATGCTTGTTTACGTGATTCAGTAGGATATGTCAGTTACACCATCAATAAACTGTTGAATATATAGAACCGCATATTTCTAAGCCTCAATCTTTTATTTCCTTTAAAACAGTGCTAGTGATAACTTCTGAGGTGATGTGTTTGCCTGGTTTCATTGGGAAGGGTGGTAGTGGTATATTTTTTGCCACTTATGTAATGATTAAGGTGTAGTAAGGCAATATGTGTGGTTATGTGAATAGCTTACAGATAGGTGCAAGAGGTGGAAAGTGCCATTGTTGCAATATCATTAGCTGCTTTGACCAAGGTAAAATAGAAAGACTTGGGTGTATTATTCTGTACTTTCTTTCTTCACAGATTGGGAATTTTCATGCATGCCCCTGCATTGCAATTCTCCTGGGTCATCATCTCAGTGTGGCTCCAAGAGCACCTGATGGGCCAGGGAACGAACAGTAAAATAAGGCCCTCGTGGGTTGGTAGTATGTCAGTTAGTATCCTCATGTTATTTTCTCTAGCACATTGGTGCTGCCTAGGATCCCATTTATTGTCACAGTTATGTTAATATGTCATGAATAACAAGCTGTATGTCTGTTCCAGTGGTCTGAAGAAGTGAGGACGAAACAGTACAGTCTAATAGTCACCCTGTCAAATTGTACTTCTCTGTTCCTGCATGCATTTTCTGCATTTAAGAGAACTTTTTGAAGGGTGATTATCCACTTCTGAGGAGCCAATTTTCTTTAACTGTCGTGATGTTTTTTCTTAACATACAGCAGACGTGCTAATTATGAACTCTTTCTGTTGCTAAGGCTAATGCTTTCCAAAATTTACGGTGAACATACACTGCCTATTTAGCAAAAGGAAAGAGCATCTTTCATAAAGTACAATATATCCTGAAACGAAATGATTGCTTTTATCCTTGAAAAAATGGATCAGTATCATAGAGACTCCTGGTGTATTGTGGTTCTTATTATAATAATTTTGGATTCACAGTTTTACCCAAGAAGGAGAGCTTAGACAACCAGCCACATGTTTAAATGTTGAGAGTCTGCTGTGCCATTTGATGTGTCCTGTGCCCAGAAAACAATCATTTACAGGGCTGAAAGCTTCTGAGACAATAGTTAAATGGCAGTGGTAGGGCTTGCTTCTGCCTTCCGTGATGTCGGGTGTGTAGGAAGGGGTTGCATTTCCAAAACTGCCTACCAAAGGGAGGCTGTTCCAGAACCACACGCCTCATTCTTTTTTTTCTGCTCTTTTTTCTCTGGAGCAGCCAAAGATGATACTCTGTCTTTGAGACCCTGTCTCCAGACCTTGAACTTCTAGAGAGCTCTTGCAAGAGGGAAAGAAAATTTTGTTCTGTTTTTAATGAAAACAAAAACAAACTTGGGAAAGTCAGGATGTACAAGGAAAAGGCTATTCTCAGTTCTTCCTGGGGGTATGTGTGGGATTTTTCCTTATCTTGTCAAGTTTCTTCTCCTTTCCTGTCAACTACCTTCAATATGCATCCATTTGAGTCCTCTTATCTTGGCTTTCTGCACTGGGATATATCAGAAGCTTGCTCACAACAGTTTCCATTCTGTATGTGGAGAAGACAATATACTTTCCTACTTACTGAGGATACTGTAAGGAATAAGAGGATACTGTAGGAAAGAAAGAGTAAATGAGTACATTTCCCTAAAAACCTAGTCCAGAATAATCTACTTGACTTCCAAATTTTCAGGAAGAGAAAATACTACATATGAAACTTCAGACTGGTCTTAACTTTGAGAAGCTGGTGAAAACTGTGTCTGTGTGTGTGTGTGTCTGTGGCCAGAAACACTTTTACAGCATCTAGTCCCAACCCAAATGGTGGCGAGCTTAGTGAGCTTCAGTGGACATATTCAGGCTTGGTTATTCCTGTACAGAGATTTTTAAAGTGATCATTTGTCAGCCACTGAATTAGGAGCTTTAAAGAAAGGAGCAGGGGGACCTGAAAGTGTTAGAGGAAACAAATGAGATTGCAGCTGACATCTCCAAGGGAACTTTTGTTCAAGAGTGCTCAGTCTGTTGACCTCTCTGCTTCTCCATTTCATTGCGTTTTCAGTACTAGAAAAGTAGTGGCTAAATTTTGACTGGGGGAAAGCTACCCTTTTTTTTTTTTTTTTTTTTTCTTTTTCTGGTGGGGGAGGCAATCGTGGACATTGCTGTGCAAAGATTTTAATGCACAAAGAAACAGTTTTGCATTGTATTTTAAAAGTGTGGGTTTTATATATGAAGCTAATGATTTATTTCCTTTTCTCCCTTCTTACCAGAGATTGGAGAGTAATTCCTAGTGATCTGTATCTTGGTTTGGAAATCATTGTCTAAAAATTACACTACTTAGATATCTATCAGCAGATTGGCAAAAATATGAGAGGGGAAAGGAAAAATTAAAACATACCATTGTTTCTTCCGTTTTCCATTACTTTCTCCATTGCATCTCCCTCTCTTTGTTTAGTTTCAGTGGTGGAACTAAGTATATGGTAGGCTAGAAGTAAATGTTTTTGCAATAAGGTGACCATAAGCAGACTGTTTCCCAGATGTAATTGACTGGCAGTTTGTTGCAGGTGAAACTGCAGTAAGCTCTGCAAAGGAGCTCATCGTTTAGCTTAGCAGTCAGGGCCCTGGAGAAGATTTGTCCAGAGCAGAGGTAATGAATTGCGAATAGCAGAAAGGGCAGATGGCCTAAATCCTCACTCATTACCTCATCTGGGGTCTCCTTGGTATTTATCAGTGAAAGCTTTCTGTAATTACCCCTATGTGCAGAGCAGTTTCTGGTCCCTCCAAAACTCAAAATGTGGTTTTGAGAGGGTCTTGCAGACTAATGCCTCAGAAAGATTTGCTCCTCACCTACAACCTGCCAATACTATTCTGTGAACTGAAACGTGAGGAGCACATGGTCTGAAGGATCAGTTTTGTCTATAGGGAATGTCAAATTTCATGGCCAAACCTGGCTCATTCTGTGTGCTTACATGTCTTTCACACTGTAGAAGTGGAGTTTCTAATCTTGTTAGTTTTTTGTAATATTTGAACCTTTTTAAAAATCTTTTTTAAAATTTATTGTTTAGGTTTGTGTTTTCAGTTGAAGTATTGGCATATTTCGCACTCATTTAAAAAGAAAAATCTTTGTAAAGATTAGTAAAGCAAACCAGAACAACTCCCTTCCCTTCCAGTCTTCCTTCTTCCCCCCTTCTGATCCTAACAAAGCAATATATGCCAGAGTTCTGGAGTAATACACACACATCATCTAGAGAATTGAGGAAGCACAGTATTTTCTTAATAAAGGGTCTCTTATCTCTCTAAGTTAAGGCCCTAACTCAAAGCCTATTGAAATCAAGGATAAGACTCCTACTGGTCAACAGGTGTCAACAGGTTGGAAAAAAAGAAGAAATATGTGTCAGCAGTCTTAAATATCTGGCTCTCAAAACTCTCTGGATTTGTGAACATAAAGTGCATGGATGCCAATAAGCTATGCCAGTAACTCCCAAAATGTCATCCCATTTTGATAAAATCTATTCTTTGGCTTAGGAAAAAAAAGTGGTAGGAAGGGAAGAGGAACCCAAGTTGTAGTGCTAAGCTAGTGGCTCCTAAAAAGGCAGCTCTGTAATTTCCCACTCAGCAGGGTTTTCCAAAGCATCAGAATAATAACAATCACTGTAGAATATGATTGTATTCTATACAAGCTGTAATTCCAATCCACCTTCTTTAAAATGTTAAAATGCCTGCTAGGAGATTCTAAATGGCAAATGGTTAAGAAAAATCTCTGGGATAGACAGATTAATAGGTGTCCCATATCAATTATTGATAGTGTCAAATCAATGCAGCAGTTTCAGTCTCATTTAACCTCCCTATTATTTAATTGTAATGCTCTAAGCTAATTGCCTGAGACTGGACTCCTTTTTCAATACAATTCTGAACTATTGTCTTCAAAACTGCTGCTATGATGTTCATACTATCACAATCTAAGAATTTCTTAATATTGGTAAAGTGATAGAGGAACACTTCTTGATCTTCTTGTTTTCATTTTAGGAAGAGAAAATTGGTGTATTTGGTTTATCCTGGAAATATGTTTAACTCAATGGATGACCACATTTCCAGATAATTCAAATGAATACTGATTTTTAAACTAATGTCTAACAGTTTAGTGTTAGTACCTCATTAAAATCCAAGGATTAATAGCAGCAATCTAGTTGTTGCACATTAAAAGGATTTAGTTTAATTTGGAATTAGAGGGTACAAGGTGCCATTCTAGCAAAACTATTCCCAAGGTGTCAGTGAGGTGAAGTGGGATGGCTTAAAGACTGTGGTTTCTCTAACTGTCCCAGTTATACTATATGCTTACATATATACCTGTATGGACTTTAAAATTGTGATGAACTGGTTCAATAATCCTTTATAACGTATGTTATCCTTGGAAGTGAAATTGTCTGGAAAAGCTTGTTTGAAATGTTAAGAAAGGCAGTTGGAGTTATAGGTCTGGACTGGAGGTGTGGTTGGGCTCAGGACATTAAAATCTGTGGATACTGGTGTTGGAGATTCAACAGGTAAATAAGACTTCCTTCTGTATTAGATAAGGATAATGTGCAATATTGTGCTCGTCTGTCCTGCAAGTATGCAGGGGTGTGCAGCATGTGCAGTGTGTGTGAGTAGTTGGAAGAGGATTGGTCATTATTCTTCTCCCTTTCATACTACAGGTGTTTCAAAACATGCAAGTGAGAACAACCACCAGCTTGAGAGCCCTAAATTATGAATTAATGAATTTGACGAGAGGCATAGGATGAGCTTATGGACACTACAGTCCCTTCCCTGTTTTTAGATTCTGGGGAGAAGAAGAGGACGATTGGTTGGGGTTTTTTTTATTGCTATTAGTTGCTTTTTGTTAGGTTATCTCAGCTCATTAATATGTCAATGTGTGATAGCATTTACTGCCAGGGATTAATACAGAGAAAAAACTGACAATTTAACAATTCTAGTGTAAAAAGTTAAGCACCTGATACACTGTTATCCAGAATTTTCATTATGAGTTCTTAACATCTTGGCAGTGATGTCAGCAGCCTGTATGGTTTATTTGATTATTTTATTTATTTATTTGTTTGGTGACACTTCTGATTCTTCTGGAGGGGAAAAAAAAAAGACTTATTTCGTTTCATTTCGTTAAGTATCATGCTTTCAGCACTGGATACATCTTTGGTTATTAATTAAAAATAAGTATATTAAACTAAAGTTTTAAGCAATAGTAGTACAAAACTATGCAATTTCAGAATATTTCTTTAAAATGCGAGGATATAGAAAAAATGTATTTTAGTTAAGCCTATTTTCCAACCACTCTGGCAGAAACTAAAAGTAACAGCTGGCTTTACGGAAAAAGCCACACTTCCAATATATCAGAAGAGTTAAATCTCTGGTAATTTACAAGAATGCCATTACCAGTATGTTGTTTGAATTATAGTCTTTTCCTCTTTACTCTTTTATAACAGTCAGAAAAAAGTGACACTTTTCCTTTGTGCCTGAAAGGGCCAAATGTGTTCTGGATGATATATGAGCATATCCACTATTTTATATTAATATTTAGTGGTAACTGAAGATGTTCAGAATCAGTTGGGAGATTTTTGATACTTTGGCAACTTCAATGGGAGGATATTATGTTACCTTTAAGTCATAATTCACAGGACATGTTTGTCTCATATCTGGAATGTAAGTTATAATTTAAATCAGACCTGTAGCCACATTTCTTAACGAACTAGGAGCAGCATGTTCCCAAGCCCTTGAGCAAAATGTCATCCTCTTAGATGACATTTACAGACTATGTGCTTCTGCATGAAGCACATGTGCATATGATGTATAAGCTGTTTCCTTAGCAGCTTACTAAAAACATGGCATTTTAAATGCCTTAAGAGCTGTCATCTACCTGCATCCTAGAAATCCTGTTTTATGAGACTTTACAGTTATCTGGAGAGATTTTCCTTGTGTGTTTCTCCTTGTATGTTCCATACTTTAGTAGAGAACTATGATCATTTTATGTTGTATGCCGAAGTTGGCTTTAGGATTTTTTTTAATTAAAACTATTAATTTTAAATTGAAACACAACAGGTTATAACCTACTTCATAATTTAAAAAAAAAAAAAGCCAATAATATTTTACTTTGAAAGACTTGGATTTCCCCATGCACTTTGTGTTTATTCTCTTTACATGGATGTCTGTAAAAAAGCAGCACTCATTTGTAGACTGCAGCCTATACTGATTAAAGATAGTCAGGGTTTTTTTTTGACTGAACAGTTTAGGTTTGTGTTGTTGTAAAACTTATCTCCAATTCAACTTGTTTTCAAATCCTGAATGTATAATTTTAAATAATGTTGTGGTTTAACTCCAGCCAGCAACTTAAACTCCACGCAGCTGCTCGCTCCCCCCCCTCCCTTGTCCCCCCCGCCCCAAGAGGATGGGGGAGAGAAGTGGGAGGGCACGAGTAGAAAAACTCACAGGTTGAGTTAAAAACAGTTTAATAATGGAAATAGAACAAAGTAGAACAGTAATAATAACAATGATAACAATAACAGAATATACAAAGCAGGCGATGCAAAATGCAATTGCTCACCTGTTGCCGACCGTGTGTTGTGAAGAGGGGGTGAGCCCCCCCCAATAGTTTTTGTACTGAGCATGACATCACATGGTATAGAATACCTCATTGGCCAGCTGGGTCAACCACCCCAGCTATGCTCCCCCACCCCAGCTTCCCCTGCACTTGGCAGACCATGGGAGGGATAAGTCCCCAGTGCAAGCACCACCCAGCAACAACCAAAGCATCAGTGGGCCATCAACGCTCCTCTCATACCAAACCCAAAACACAGCACACCCAACCACCCCCCTCACCCCCCACAAGCTACTGGGAAGAAAGTTAACTCTGTCCCAGGCCGGAACCAGGACAAATAAGCAGGTTGATGGTTTGTTTTTAAAAATTGGTAGGGCTATCCTCCTCTTTCCAATGTAGTTGAACAGCTATTGAGGCATCAGAGGCTACCTCTTGTACCTGTTGATCATCTGGTCACTTTTTTCTCTGAAATAAGTTCATTGACTCACTTGGCTTGAAAAGAATGGAGATGCGTAAGGATATTGATAAAGCTATTCAAATGCATCAGCTGTTGAATAGCAAGTGTACAAACAGTTGGCCAGCAACAGTGGTTCCAGATGAGGTTGAGCAGTGGCACACCTCAGCTGTCTATTATACCTTAGATCGTTTGTTGACTGACACTTGTGTTCTACGGAGGGGTGCTTCTGCCACTGACTCTTTCTTAGATATCCTTTTGTTTATGTACTAGCTTCATGATCTTATCTCCACAGATTTTAGGGCCTATCTATGTAAAATGTACTATGCTGATAAAGCTCTGAAGAGCAAAGAATGAAAGAGAAGCGGGGGGAGGTGGGAGGGAGAGGCAGAAGGCTGGAAAACTGAAGAGCCTCTTCATACAAATCTACTCTGAATTGTCTTTTTGCCCAGGGGAAAAAAAAACAAAACACTAACAGATTCTGGATGTTCCTGAAGGACAAAATTATTTTCTTTGTGAAAGGATCTTTACTGTAGCATTTGGTGTGAGGAGAGTGGCAGTAGCAGTGTCACTGCCCTTGAGCAGGTAGGTAACAGCTGAGGCACCCCTTTTGCTAGCAGTTGTATCACCTCCCTTACTTGCCTGCTCCTTGCTAATACATTTCCCTTTAGCAAACTCACCTGAACTTCCCTTGCTAGAGCTAAAGCCTCTTCCTGCTTTTTCTGTTCTTACTGCTTAATGAGAGTCATCACTCCCTGTCCGCTCTAGTATCTCCTTTGTATATTTGTAAGACTGTCCCTTCTCTCTTAGTTTCCTTTCCCAGGGCTAATCAAGTCCCAGCTCTTTTAATCTTTCCTTACAGGTCAGGTTCTGTTTTCTCCTGAAATCTCTCATTTTGTGCCTCACATTTTAAAAATAATAATTCTAGGTCAAACAACACTTGATAAAAATTTAAAGGGTGAATGTAAGAAATCACTGTGCTTGTGGTAGCTCATACAGAACGCCCTTTCATAGTAATCTCTTTTCACTTACAGTTGTGAAATACTTTATCCATATTGCTCCATTTGTGTGACATTCACCTCTGAACTGTATGTACTAAGCAGAACTTGAGCTCCCAAATACTTTATTTTTTACTCGCATCTCCTGGGAAACTCAGCAAAGATTCACCCATTAGATCACTTGACGACAGCTCCAGCTCTGTGTACTCCAACAGCTTCATCAGAAATGGGGAGAATAGCTATGTGTCTGTAGTCTTGCTACGTGTCTGGATCTGTCAGTACTCATGTAAATGTTATTTCCAATCCAGATCCAGACCAGAGTGTGTCATTTGAGTAGCAAATAATTTGGAAATATGTGTCCATATACCAAAAGGCATGGCAGAACTCCTTTCATAATCTGTTTTAAGCCTTGCTCCTGCAAGGACTGAGAAATAACGCTAAACTCAAGGAAAATATGTGCAAGTTGGCTTCGGTACTAAAATCTAATACACATGTATCTTTGTTGCATTTTTGAACACTGTTTCAGAGAGAGAGAGCATCACAAACTAGATCAAAAAGAGAAAATTTGATATTAAATTTATCATGTGCTGTTCTGAAATCCATTTCTTTGGAAGAAGCCATAGCTGTTCTTTAACATGCAAATTTATTTTTCACAAGTGAAACCTCTTCACCTGAGAATTAAAAAAAAAAAGGAAAAGATTCTTGGTTTCATTTGAAGGGCTAGGGCTATTGTGTGCATTATGCACTTTTGTTATTTCCACCTGAGCAGCTCATCTATCTGATTGGCCATTATCTCTTGAGAAACACTTAAGTGGTCGGTATCATGTGCTGGAGAGTTTCTCAATATTTGCTGCATTCTGATTACATGAAACCCAATTCTGTGCTGCTGTTTCAGTTCAGGGAGTAATTCCAGTTCAGGGGTTTTATCTTCCATTCTTTCAGTTTCTTTATTATACAGTTGCAGTCCAGTGTTGGGCTAGTGTCAGCTGTGATGAAACCAGCAAGCTTTAACAATAATAAACATGTAGGTTGTTGGAATTTCTTTTGCCTTTTAAGAAAGCTCATTCAGAAAATCAATGACAAAGTGTGTGAGTAGAAACTGCAGCATGTAAGGGAACAAGTCACCTGGACTTGTGTTTGAACGAGCTTCAGGACTTCATTTCAGGAGTGAATGAAGTGGTAGTATTCAGTCTGCGAGCATTCAGTATGGTGCAGGAGACAGCAGCAGTGTTTCTCTAATATTTAATCAGTGTGTGACAGCAAGTAATCATTTGGGTTTTGAATCTGTGGATATTTGCCTACATGGTAAATGAGGGAACTCATGCCAGAACTGAACTCTGATTTCTCTCTGCATAGATAACTTTATTGGACAGAAATGTGTGTTTTATGCCATCAAAGGCATGCATACTCAAAAGCAACTATGCAAACACATGTTCCCATCACATAAATTGCAGGAATTTATAAAAGTAAATACAATTTCTAGCTATTGTTTTCTTCTTCTGTAAGGAGTGTTTGGTATCTTGCAAGTTAAAAAGGGTGGGAGCATCAGGTTCTCAGAGTAACATTAATTGTTTTCTTTTGGCTATAAATCTGGGAACAAAATGATTAAATAGACTGGAGAAGAGGGGGAAAACTCAAATAAAAAGGCACTTACATTTATTGCATTTTGCAGGGTTGTTTTCGGGAACAACGTATGTCTCTTGAGACTTTGTTTCTTATCCATTTTATAGAGCTCTGGCCTCTTAACAGCACTGCTTTAATGACTTTTTCTTGGGGTTCTGAGTTGGTATCAGCACTTGCCATGAAAACAAGTCTGTTACAAAGAGGTCAGGTTTCACGAGACAGCAATAGACTTGTAAAAACAGATTTTACTGGAACAAATGAAGTCAGAATTAAGAAGAAACCAGAGATTTGCGTAAAGAAACAAGATAGAGAAGGAGCAAGTATTGAGCTAAACTGATAAACAATGTATAAATTTAGATGAGAGATAAGTGGGGATTTTTTGTTTCTAACACCACATTTAGTGACATTAATCAGTTTTTCTGAAGATTTTGTGCAGTTCTCCGTAGTTCTGACTTCTGCTATCTTTAAAGATTAATTTTCTGCGGAAATGCATTGTTCCTGCTCAGGTGGAAAAATGTTTTTTAAATACCAGCTTCAATTAACAACTTGCTTTGGATTTTCTAAATAATATAGCTGAATTTGTTCTTGCTTGCTATCATAATGGCATTTTTTGTTCTGTGAAATACTAATTTTCCTCAGTTTCTTTTGTAGTTCTTGAGAGTCTCACTTCTGTCTTTAATCTTCAGCTGTAATGTGACCGGATACATGGAAATAAATCATTCTTTTTATATACCTAAATGAAAACCAAATACTGTGTTTCTGTTGTCTCACTCTGTCCCTTTAAATAATCGTACCAATATAAGGAAGTTCTGGGTGTGATTTTATAGTTCCTATGGAGATGAAACTCTTGAAGGTGTGTAAGAGCTTTGCTTCGATAAGACTGTATAGTTACCTTTCTGCCTTGTTAAAATGGTCCTTTCTTATGCCACTGGCTGTGTGGTGCAGCTGTGCTACATGATGGCTCTGAAACTCGTGTTCCTTTGATTTGTGTTGTTCTTATTATATGTGCCTTTATTACATTCCTAAAGACTTTATTTTGAAAGCTAAGCAGACTTGCCCAGTTTGCTACATCATACTTTCAGTAAATAAATGAAGAATGCAAAGCACTACGTTTTCTGTTAGAAAATCTGTTAAGAACAGCACTAGGGAAATATTATTCTGACTCCAGGTGAACACACGTTTTCTGTGTAGGGAGGAATTAGAATGGAGAAGGAGGGAAGGAAGACAAGCCTGGATGCTCCCCCCCCCCCCCCAGCTTCGTGTGGGGAACATCACAGGG
>NW_009210125.1:19511-20212 GCF_000690835.1 Fulmarus glacialis
CTGTGGTGGAAAACTACAGGGGAGTTGGACTGCATCAAATTCAGCAGAAAGCAAATCCAGAAAGTTTAGCGTTATGGGAACAACCTGGTGTATGTGCAGGTTATTTCACTTGCACTGAGTCTTTCTGTTGTGTGAAGCTGAACTTCTGTAGGTAGGTAAAGAACTACTAAGTCTCTCTTTTTTCTTCTGATGATTCCTTAGCAATCAAAAGAAAATCTGTTTGAGAGAACTGTTTTTGTGTCTCCCCCCAACGGGCTTTAAATGTAAGACTGCTGTTGTAACATCTTTATGCAAGCTGTAAGGTTTTTTTGTTTGTTCTTGAACATGGTACTGCTCAAAAGTGAAAGAAAGAACAAAAAGTGTAACATAGGGAGCTGGGTTAAATTCTGCTGGTGAGAGAGGCTAGCTCTCTCTGCGGTGAAGGTGGGTAGGGAACAGACTGCAGAGTGTGCTGGGGCTGTGGGGACCTGTTGCCAAAAGCATGGGACTGGCCATAAAAATGGATACCAGGAGCATCTGGGAGTCTGAATCAGATCTGAGGTGCCAGATCTTGTTTCCAATGGCCATGGTGTTTGCATCATGTGGCCACAACTGCTTTCAGGTGATTTTCACCATGAAATGGTGGGGTTCAAGATCCGTAGGGCACAGACGAGGGCACACAACAAGCTCACTACCTGGACTTCAGGAGAGCAGACTTTGGC
>NW_009210126.1:0-24864 GCF_000690835.1 Fulmarus glacialis
AAAAATAAATCTGTTTTGTTTAGAAGTGCCTCACATATTCCCAAAGAACCAGCTCCGTAAGGCGGAAATGCAGATCTAGTGTTTGCATTGTTTTACTCCTAATTCTATCTATATGATATATTTTGAAGGGCAACACGCTACCTTCTGCTATGTTTCCTAAAAAATGGAGCATGTTGTATATATGCTAGGTAACAAAAGGCTACCTTGCTAGCCTTTTCTAGCCTTTGGATCTAGAAGTAAGGGAAATAAATTCTGTGGAAATTAAAACAAAAACCTGACTTGGAAAATAACTTTGTTGTTTATCAAACCTGTCTCATGAAAATAATCTGACCATATTTTGGAATTAAAATTTTTCAGTTATAACTTAGTTATATATCAGTGTGATTTGCTATGTCTTTTCAATAAATTAAGAAAACCAAATCCATGTCTATCGGAATTAATATAACAAGATTATCAAGAGGAATAGATATGCAATGGCTGATATTTCATTGCGTTAAATTAATCTGCAGAAGAATGAAATATTCAGTCACTAGAATATGAATTTAGACATCAGCTGTTTTTGAGATGTTATTTAAAAGCTGAAGTTAATTACAATTATAAATTAAAATAATTCTTGTCAGCTCTAAAATATGTTTGGGTTTGTCCATTATTATTCTTCTTTAAACTAGTAGTTACATTATGGTTGATACTGTCAGAATGAGATTAATCTTGTCCAGACTAGCTTCTAAACAAGGGGGGGGGGGGGGGGGGAGGGACCAACCACAAAGCAGGTCTGTGTGAGTATTTCATTATGTCTTTCTCCATCTGTCTCTGCATGTTGTTTTTAGCACTTCAAATAATTTTTCAAATACTTTTCTCTGTTGTGTCAAATAAATTGTGACCAGTTATGCCCTTAACATTACACAGTCACTTTGTGATGCATGCATAAATGAAGTTTATGCATGTGATTTAAAGTTTTGTGAAGTGTCTTGACTTCCTTGTGTAATTCTCTTCTACGTTTCCCAGAGGTGGAGGGAATAAAGCTGCTCTTTCAGGGTTTTCTTCACAAGCAGGTGATTGATGAACCTGTAGTAATGAGAAGAAGAATTTAAGGCTGCTTTTGTCTTTCAAGAAAATAATGAAAATTAAATTTATCCAACATTCTTAGAATAATAAATTAGACTTAGGTGTCTAATTTTTAAAAACTCCCTTGACTGTTTTGGAGGAATTGAGTCACTATAATGGTGTGATCATGTCAGCCTTCTGTTGACTGAATTGAGTAACAGGAATTAGACAGTCAAGGGAGGAAATAATGCAGAGAATTTCTTTTATTTTTGACATGATTTTCGTATTGACTTTGGTACGTGTTAATGCATTGCTAGCTTGCTTTTAGCAATAGACTACACTTTTGACAAGGGCATTAAAAATGTGTAATGTTCAAGCTACAGATAAGTTATCATCCATCAAATTCTGGTCATAAACTCAATATCCTCATAGCTTAAAGCTCTTAAATCAGAGATCAAAATTATTTTTATTATCTATTTATTGAGAAATATTTCTTCAGGAGTAGTCACTTGAGAGATACACCATCATGTTTAAAAGGGTGTTCTATATGAAAGGAGAATTCAGGAAACTTTAATTATGTGTTCCTTAACTTACTAGGAAGCAGTAGGTTAGTTTTGATTTGTTGTGGGTTTTAGTTTCATAAGATGAAGTTAAATTGTGGAGTTCTTGCTTCTTATTTTCAGACCCGTGAAACAATAGGAAATACTGTATCTTGCATTAAAATATGAATTCTGAAAATGTAACCTTATTCCTTCTAAAAGATAAACTGTTTGATTTTATTTCTCCAGCAGTGTTTCTTCATGGATACTCTAATTTAAGCTATGATAATAGAATATAACATATAAAATTATTTTATTTGTGCACAAAACAGTGTGCTGGATTATAACTTCTCTCTGAAGTGCTTTAATATTAAATCCATATTTTTATGTAGAGTCCCAAAGTGGTATTTGGTGTTTCTTAGACTCATGGCAGAAGAAATTCCTGACCCAGAGACTGTGGGAAATAAAAAGACTGTGCATGTAGTAGTTCAGGAATATGCAGTAGTTGAGGGCACCTGGAAGAATAGGTAAAGAGAATTCAAAGATAAAGTGTTCTTATATTTTTTTTATTTTTTAGTTTCATAACCCATTCTTTTTGTTCTTGTCAAGTCTCACTCATTCTTCCTTCATATTTTTGAACTGCAATGCAGTATTCATCTGATAATATCCTGTTGTTACTATCTTCATAACAACCTACCCAGTTTTGGTGAAACCCTTTATATAGACAAAAGGAGCAAGACCTAACTGGGCTTTATCCTACCTCCTAATGGGTAGTTATGAGACAGAGTTTTAGCTAGGAGGAAGAGTCTGCTCTGGATGCTCCATTCCCATGCTGAGAAGAATTCAATTTAGGGAAATAGAAGCAAGCAACCCATTATTTTTTTTTACCTTTTGGCAGCTGGCAGATCTGAAATAATGTGGAAGGTGGTACTTCTGTGGGACACTTCCTCACCTAGTTAAATTTGCTTGTTGGCCTGAGGCAGTGCAATTGTACATGACAGATGTATACAAGTTAGTTGTTAATGTAGCTGGCCTTTCGACTTTTGCTTTTTTTATTTGTTTCTGTCAGAAAGGGCAATACTGAAAAGAATCGCTACTGCTGCAGTAAGAGGTTCAAGCTGAGGGAATGAATTTAGAGATCTCTCTCATTTACATACAAGTAAATCAAGTTATTCAAATGAGATGCATCCCAGGAAATTATTAGCTATGTCAGTGAAGGATAGTAACATTGGGGAAGGGTCCTTAGCAGACCTCCTAAAAACTACTGCATTTCTTGAGTTTGGTTCTGCTGGCAAAAATGTTTGGACTTACTGATCAGCAAAATATAAATTTGGTAAAGGCATAATCAGGTAGTCTTTTATCTGTCTATGGTGTCCTGATTCACTTAAGGTTTAAGGCAGCCATTTTAGGAAGACTTAATAATGCTTAAGCCTGTGTCTGTTGTTAAGATGCTAGTATGAATCATGTGTTGACTACTTACGTTCTTGGCAGGTGGTTGGGGATGTGATACATTACAGAACTGATACACTCAGCACACCAAGGGAACAATATGTTTTAAGCAGCTAAGGCTGGCAGCAAACCTTTTTCACTGGTAGGTAGCACCAGTTGTGAAACTCGAGCATTATGAATCTTTTTGTAGCCTTCAAACTAGAGGGATCATTAGACCATGTAATTTAATCTTCTGTACCTGTTAGAGAGGTCTTACCCTGTATTGAGCTCAGCAGTTTGTGTTTGCAAAAAAAAAAAAAATATACCATGCACATTTCAAAGATGTCACAGAGGCTTCACTACTTTCTGGTAATTTGTTCTAATAGGTAATTGGCCTCACTCTATTTATTTTTTTTTTTTTTTAAAAAAAGACAATTTGAAAATTGCTTTTTTCTGCCTTCCTCCATTTGAGTTAAGAGCCTTTATTAAGCAGTATTTTCTTCCCACAAAGAAGCACAGTAATCAAGTCACCATCAACCTTTTTTGATTAGATAAACAGATTCATTTGTGTATTGCTCTAAGATATTTACTTCAATCCTCAAGTCACTTCTGTAGCTCTGTTATGTATCTCCCTTTTCACAGCATCCTTTTAAGAATATAAACTCCAGTATTGCAGTAGTATTTGTGGTTTCAACAAGGCCATGTGTTGAAATAAAATAGTCTTTGTATTTCTACCCACTACTCTGGGGTCTTTTTATATGTTAAAAAATTGCATCAACGTTTTTCTGCCACAGCATTCCACCAAGAACTCCTGTTATTTGATACATTGATACCTTGGCTATTGCCAAAAGTCAGTCTTTTGGAAAATGTTTAAAATTTGTGTGTTTTACGGTCTGGTTTTTCTTTTTTGGTTGATTTTGGAGTTTTGGATTTGTTTTTGGTTTTTTTTAGAACTAGGTTACCAAGAAGTGCTTATATATAACTTCCCTGTTCTCATTGCTTTTTTTTTTTCTATCAACAGTAATTTTAATGTTAATCACTGATGAAAAAGCCAAGTAGCTGCAAGCTTCCTGCCAGTCCCTGCAGAACTGGGCTTTTTTAAATTGACAGTTGTTTTTTTTAAAAACCTCAAACCATATCTCAGAATCTCAGTGCTATGAGTTCATAGGCTGTATGTGTTGCAAGAAAAGGGTATCCAAAGCTGTAAGTGTTTAATTTTCCCTATATAGTAATACAGCACACGTACAATTACTTTTCTGAATCTGGTATCTGTGAGAAAGAGCTCTAAAAAAAATCCCTGTGAATCAGGTTGTCTTGTAGTATGTTCTGTCAGCTGCTCCTAGATTGACTGTCCTGAGTCTTGTGGCAACTTCTTGGGTTCTGAATATTTAAAGCTTTTATCAAGACAAATGGAGGGAACTGTGGCGATTTGGGGATGAGGATTCTGCATTTGCAAACAAAAAGTAGTAATTTTTTTTCCATCCAGTTTTATTCCATTAAAAATCGAACAACCCTGTTAAAGGATGCTTACAGATAAAAATCATATCTAATTTAGGACTTCATTAAATACACACGAATAATGAAAGATGCTAAATAATCATCTCCAAATAATGAGATGCTAAAGTACAGCTCTTAACTTAGTATTACAGTCAGTGTTTTGCAACACAGATGCACCAAATCATATTTCAAATGATAGCATTAATAAGTGAATGATTGATATGCAGATGTCCAGATTTTTCTTACAACTTGCTGAAAAAAAAGAGAGAGACTTCCTGTCCTGCATTCAGCTACTTCTAAAACTGTTGCTGTAAGGTTTGTTTCTCTCTCCTCCTTTCCTCAGACTTGTTAGCATGGGTCTTTCCTCTTCTAGAAAGGATAGTATGGACTTGCAGCTTGAAAACTTATTTGTAATAGAGTTACTACTTTAAAAAGTGGTTTTCAATAATTCAGCAAGGAGGAAGCAGTGATTATATGGTGGTTCTGGCTCTTTTGTATTTCTAATGGTCAGGCTAAGTATTTTTTAATTTCTATTAATGAATTCCCCTAGTTAATTTTGGATGTTCTGGTTTTAATTCTCTGCTGGTTTGGATGTCAGTGTTTGTTATTAAAACAATATCTTTGTGCATGATAAAATTATAGGTGATAGCATTCTGTAACTTAGCTCTGTCCTTGCAGAAATTAATGTATGACCCCCAGTTTGTGAATGGCAGACTTTCCTGAGCTTCCCAAAAGCTTCAGGCATTCTCATGTGTATGTCATCCTCGGAAAGCAAGCTGTAGCAACAATGACACCTCTGTTATGGCTGTTAATATAAGCTTTTCCATAGTGTTGCTGGTGTTTATAGATTAATCAATAACTTGGAAGGGGAGATGTCTGTGAGGTTAAGCAACTTTATCGTCTACAGCCAGTTTTGTCTTCAGCTTAAGTGTACTTGACATTTTGGAACCAGTTACAGCGAAAGATGCCACAAACAAGTAGAGATGTTGGACAGCTATAGCTGAAGAATTCTGTATTTCAGATGTTTTCTCCTTGAATATCCTTTCTGCAGACCTTGTATTTATTGATAGATGCAATGACATTCCTAATAGATAAAACCACCACAAGTTTCTTTCTGAAATTGAATAAGATTAAATAAACATTTTTATTTTCAGAGTTCAGATGAAGTATTTAATCACTTCTTCTCAGGCTTAATTTTTAAAAAAAAAAAAAAATTAGAACCAGTAATGCTCATGTTTACACTGATACTGTTGTCAGTTGACTTAACATCACTGAAATTAAACTGCAAGGTTAAAAAAGACCTAAATCAACTTCTCTAATTTAATATTGCTTTGGAAAATTTTTAAATCCTGTTCTATCTGAACAGGAAAAGGTTTCCTTTTTAAAGTGACGCCTGATTTAAGAGTTGTCCAGAATTCTGGTCTTGTGTTTAACTTTTATCATATTGACCTCCGAGGAATTAAATGTATGCTTAAAAGGAGGTGCTTGCTGATGTACCATGCTGCAAAAGCTAGCTGACTAGTGTGATCACTTCTTTTTGGAAATCTTTCTTTGTACTACATGTGATACAGATTATAAACATTTGGGCAGTCACTTACAGAAGACATCTCCAGACTACCAGTATCCTATAGCAGTATTACAATCAATTTCAGTGATCTGTCAAGCAGCCAGCTAGAATTGAGTAATTGCCTCGCTTGATTTCACAACAAACAAGTCTGAACCTCCTGAAGGTGAGTGTGAAATTCACCAAGAAATTCATTGCTGCCCACTGAGGGTTTTTAAACACAGGATTTAAACTGTAGGTATGGATCACTAGTTTAGGTTTATATACAATGTAGAAACCAGTAATTTCTAACTACCACTTCTGTAACTATTTATATCTTCTAAATGCCAATATATCCACAAGCATATGGGACTATTACAGAACTCGTGCGGATCATGGTACGGATTAGGAGTTTTTTAATGTCACTGAAGTCTTCAGTAGTTCTCCTGTGATAGTTTCTAACATTAAGACATTGGTAGACACAAGGTTTAAAAAAAAAAAAAAAAACAACAAACCACACAACAAAAAACCACACACAGAAAGAACAAAAAACTCTGGAAAATGTCTTTGGAAGTGGAATGGCAAAGAATTCTGCCCCAGATCTTTAGTCCAAATTTGTGTATGGTGTTAGGAAAGGCTGTAAATGCTGAAAATGTATTAAGGAAAAAATAAACTTTATAGTAATATGATACACTGGTAATGCTTTACTTTAGCCATGGCTGCATGTTAATGGTTTATTAAAGATCTTTGATTTATATTTCTATAACTGTAAATAAGTACACTTATAGGTGCTATAAGTATTAGTTAACTTTCTGCATGCCTTTGAGAAAGGCTTGAATAACAAAAATGTACTTTTGAAATGAGATCTCATTCCTATGTGTTTCTGTAGTGCAGAAAACAATGTACCCCTAATCCTGGTTTATGCCTTTACATTTTAACGAAGTAAAGAGAACGCTCAGTTGGAACCCAGAGGGCAAATGTGTGTTTTAAGCAGAGTAAGAACTCACCAAGTGCTTTTTTTAATTAGACATATTTACTCTGGCCGTTACCTTCACTTTCTGTGGTGGTTCTTGTCCTTCATCTTTTCTTTGTTTCTTATTCCTCCGTGGTACAATCAGTATCTCAAACTGAATCTCCTCTTGTTTACAGGACCGTAAGTCTGAAAGTAATTCGATTAAAGTAGGTTCAGCTAGTCAGGTGGCAGTATGAGAAGCAGGAGGAGAGGGAATTAGGCCTTTATCTCTGTGGCATTTTTTTATTGCTTTTTGTTCTACTTTAAATTACAGTGATGACAAACATTTTGGTTGAGCATCCCCTCCTCTAATAGATGAGCCTCACAGAATGAAAAGGCACTGTGGCCTTCTATTTTCTCTTCTTTCCTGACTGCATCCCTTTAGCTTCCCACATCATTTTTCTATTCTTGCCCCCCACCCACTGACACACTTCTCCCCTCTCAGCTGGAGGGTGCTCCCCCTTTCTCCCTCCTTGCAGCTGTGTTGTAGGCTTCCTGTTGTCATAGCAACAGTAGGCAACTGGTCGGAAAGGAAAAGAAATAGAGAACAGCACCAATAACCACCTTAGATCCCAAAAGCTAGTGCTGTTATAATTGCTGCCTCACCTGAGCAGACACCTAGCACTTTGGAAATCTGGCACTGCTTGACTACTTTCACCTCCTTATTTCATAATGAAAACGTATTCAAGACCTAAGCTTTTGTACTTAAATCGTCATGGAGCAGCAGCATAGAGTCAATAGGGTGCTGGATTAAGGGAAAAGGCATGTCAGTGAAGTTACAGCTTGGTCTCTGGCTGCTCAACTGCTTCATTATTCTGTATCTCAGTTCATCACCTGTAAAAGCAGGAGATCCGACTGTTTTGTAGATCTTGGAGAGGTTTCTGATCACTGTTAATATACATGATATTTTCATTTTGTCTATCAGTTGTAGAGTTGGTTGCATGTAAAACTATAACCTCTGCTGCTCTGCTATTGCCTATGAACCTGTTAGTATTGAACCAAAGCAACATGTTGCTGTCCTACGTGTCAAGACCCAAATATCCACTGACAGAAAACACACGTGAATACTAAGAATGTGAGAGCTCAGCAAAACCAGGGCCCCGGGGAGCAAAACCAGGGCCCCTGGCTCATCCTCGTACGGTTAGGGCTCATGTTGCTCGCTCTTTCTAACGAGACTTGTTTCATTGCAGTATTTTCAATTCTCACATTCAAAAAAAAAAAATAGGGAGCAGGGGAAGAGGAAAGCCGTTTGAATGCAGAATTTCTATTGTTATATATTACCCTGATGTTTAAATACTCTGGACACCGTGAAAACAGAGTAGAAAGCTCATTTCTAACATGAAGGGGCTTACAATCAGTATGGCTGAGTGGACAAGGAAAATGAAGACAGCAGGAAAAAGAATGTGAGTATTAGTAAAATGTCTTTTTTTTTTCTTAAACAGTTTTGTGTAAGTGTTTTGTATAACATACAGAAAAAGCTGCTGTCTCATTTTGGAAGTCAAAATCAGGCCTACCCAATGGTTTCATTTTATTGTTATTCTGTTATGGGAGCAGTTTTCATTTACGGTGGTTTGTAGGCTTTCAGCCACATGTTGGTACAGCTTCCAGTAGACTGTGTCCATTCAGTCTCCACTTGGGAAATTTCTTGATCTCATATCCTTTGCCTTTGGTTACTGCCCTCTGCAAAATTTACAGGTAGCAGTCCTTTAAAGTGCTGAACAACCCTCTGTACAATTGTAATCTGTGCCAAGGAAGCTTTCAAAATCGTCCTCTGTCCATCTCCCTTTCCTAATACTTCTGTTAAATAATTTTGTTTGCTAGTTTCATGCTATCTTCCTTCTTTATCCCTGCAAGTGGAAATTGGTTCGTAATTGGAGGATGCCCTGTTAGTAATTTGAACTCTTATCAGAGCCTTTTGTATAGTAGACTAATGGAGAGAAAGGAAGTCCCTTACTTCACTGTAGAATCATGATTGCTCAGTATTACAGGACTTGCATTGCACATGCCATGCATCAGCCTCACTCACTCTCTCTTCTCGGCAACCTGTGGAGGGCTGAAAAAAATGGAAGTTATGTTGATACAGCAAAAGACAGAAATACTAGCGCACACAAATTTATTGCTGTAATCTAGCCAAAATGCACTACAAACAATCTAAATGTATTCCAAGGATCCCAAGTTGCTTTGAACAGCATATTCTGGCTGACCAAAGCTACTGCAGTTTTTCTTATTGCTACCAAAGTTGTGTATTCCTTTGCTGCATCTATGTACTGTTAGTTTCATTTCCTGGCTACTTTGGCAGTATGCAACTGCATGAGTAGGCATTAGGGTAAATATGCAGTCTCTCCTGATAAAGAGCAAATCACTTCAACAGCTGCATCTCTGGTTCATAGTACTAGGTGATTTGTATCAGCTGGTGATGCTCCACCTCACATACTCCTCTGCATGAAATCTGAGTGTTCTCAGACTTTCAGCTGGTATACCCAGCACAGCTGTACTGATGTGAATGAATCTGCTAGTTTACAGAGGCTGAGCACCTAGCTCTGTCTGGTTGTAGTGGGAAACATGACCTTCACTGACCTGTGGGCCACTGCCAACATCTGACATTTTCCTCCTTTTTTTGATGCAGATATTTTAAACAATAGTCTTGAGCCTCCAGTCTTTGCCTAGCTGGTCTAAGGTCAGGTCAAGTTTTGTGTGAATTCATACCTGTTCTGCCTGCTTCTGTACTTTTCCGTAAGAATTAAGTTACCTTACTTGCTCAGAGCTATTTATTTCTGGGTGGGTTGATGATATTTGGCAAGGACTTCCATATGTCTTGCCCTACAAACAACTCTCTCTCTGCGTCTTGCTGCTGAGGGAGTAGGAGAGAACTCAGAAACAGTTTTGTGGAACTATTTTTGCTTCATTAGGCTGATGATAACTAATTTTTCACCAATCCAATTTAATAAGCATGAATGAAAGGTTTCTTAAGTTGCTTTTTTACAAGGGATTATTTAAAAGCTGAATTCATAAGTGTTCGGAATATTGAGAGAATGCAACATAAGCCTAATTCACTGATAAGTCCAACTTTAAGGTGTGTAGAACATGATCAAAAATGCCAAATTTGTTTAGTAAATTAGTCTCAATGCGTGATGTGGTGGTGGGATTTTTGGAACCAGGACCAAGATGCGAGTGTAACACTGAACTGGATATCAGCATCCTTGTGCAGCTAGCCACAAAAATAGATTTATTTCGTTGCTTTTTTTTTCTCTGGCAAATAGAAACTGCACTGTCACAATGCCAGATACAGTATTAGATAAAAACTTTGTTTTGGTAGCTTGAATAATAGACTAACTAGATGCAAAAATCTTAAGTGTAATGGAACTGTAATGATTGCAATACCTTAAAGAGAACCTAACAAAATTTAATAAAAAAGACGCATCCTTAATGCACGATGAGCTTAATTCCTTTCATGCTTCTGTCTTAAATCCAACTTAGGTACTTTCTCATCTGGATAGCTTAGGTTTGCAGTGTGTTCACAGACCATTCCATTCTACATTTTTAGTATGCACTCAACTCCATTAGTATATCAGTATTTCTTGAGTATTTACAAATGGAAACATCTTTTCTCAGTCTGGACAAATAAATACCTCTATCTAATTTTTTGGTCATTGTCTCTCTAAAGATGAGGAGTGAGAGGCTAATACTCTCTATTACATGTGTCTTTTTTTTTTTTATAGAATGCTTTGTTATCCTGATTATAAAATGAAGTGTAAGGTATGATTTCCAAAAATGACAAAGGCATGCAGCTGTTTAGTTCATAGGAAAATGATTTGTTGTGAAACTTTATGAAAAGTGACTATCATTAAATATAGGAATTATATCTGTAGTTACTCAGCTAGCATTTTAGAGGAAGCAGCAAATTAAGTGAAAGTGTCTCAAGTAGTTCTTAGTGCTCAAGTGTAGCACGTATTCTTTTCCAGCCTTCATTCAATATACTAAAAAGCCTTAGTTCTTTTATACTTAACTAACAAATTTAGGTTAGTTTTCCATTAACTTTTAAGTCTGTTATTTGTCTGTTTTCAATCTTAGCTATTCCTTTGCATCTTTATATCTCTGTCCATCATCTATACTCATGCTGACACAGCAAGCTCAAACATCTTTGGCTGCTGTTTTAATAAACAGTTGTGTTGGGTTTAAAGACAAGATAGCAGAATTAAGTATGCACCTTTTATTAAGAGTAATTCCCCAGAGAATTTGACTTTTCTGAATGCTCAGATCAATGTACTTCTCATATCGCAAGCTATGTTAAATAGCAAAGATTCCACTGTGGAAGCGCAAATGTATAAAGACATGAGCAAAAATATGTGTATAAAAATGTGGTTGAAATTGAGACCGTGTTGATAGAGTAGCACATAGGCAGCAACTGCTGCAGGCTCCAGGGCTGGTCTGCAGTTCTAGAACACTTCACTCTGAACTGCTGCAATAGAACAGATTTGTGCAAGGACCTGATTTTATTCCACCTCTTCACTGAAGCATATGAGAATACCCTACTAAACTGCTCGTATAATTAGAGTGAGGCATCTGGTGATATTATAACAAGTGATGATAATAAAGTCTAGCTAGGATCAGACTTACTGTTTGGAGGAGCCTGTCTCTTTTTGTGTTACCACAGAAAGGGGAGTGAATATTATGGTAGCTTATACATCTCTGGTAGACACCTTAGCTGAACTGTAGCATTTTTACTGAAAAGAACATAGTGTCCATCCTTCTTGTTCTTCTGCCAGAGGAAGGAATTGATTGATTCTTTGTTCAGTACTTCTTTATTTGGTATATAGATGAACACTGTAGAGGAATGTTAATTTGTACTTGTTACAGCTCCTTAAGAAATGGAAATACATAGCTTTAGGATAAACAGGAAGACTTAAAATAATAAAACAGTGATACAGCTCTTCTGCTTTCATCTCAGAATCCAGATTTAATCTTGTCCTTTTTTGCCAGCTTTTCTCCTCCTGCAAAAAAATGTCAGATGTTTTTGGCATCTCCTTTGTAGCACTTGCCAATGGAAATCTCACATTTACCTCCACTACTAACTCACTATATCTTGGGCTTTTTCTGTTTATTTTGGGCTTTTTTTTTTTCCCCACACATTTTCTGATGCCCCTCTTGATTTTTCTGCTCTTCAGTGATTATTTAACTATGTTTGCCTATGATTGTTTTAAGGCATACAGGTGCATGGTGAAGTAAGTACTCATAGTCAATTCTGAAATGCTGCTCAGCTGAACTTTGGTAGCATAATCTTGAATATACTATCGACAGGTGGACTGTTTAATGCTAAGTATTACACAGCTTTGGATGGAGATTTTTTTTTTCTCTGAAAGGGAAGAACAACATACCAAGGAAGAATGAGAGATTATCGAATACAATATGCAGTGTTTCCTTACTTCATATGTATTATACACACGTATGTGTCTGTGTTTCTAATTTCAAGCAGATTGTAAGATATTTTAGTGATTGCATGGAATTTCGATGTATGTTTAAGTAATCTCAGAAGTTACTTTTCACAAGAAGAAAATTCTGTTACAGTATTTTCTTTGGCATATATTTAGAAATCGTGATGGTATACAGCATCTACTAATAATCAGAAATGTTTGCATTTGAAAATAAACATCACAATTTGTTTAGTGCAAAACCATATATATACGCATAGAGAACTTCAGCAAAAGCTTTATAGATGGTGTAATAACTTTTGCACATATGCAGAAAAATATCGAAAATGCAATGGTTAAGTTACTTGAATGTGTTCTGTAGTGATCATCTACAGTGCTTTTGCTTTTCACTCTATAACTCCAGCATTTTTGTTTTATTAAATACATTCTTGGTTAAATATGTGTATTAAAGTGAAATGCCTCTAGCAGCTATATTACAAGCTGTATAAACTTTCATTGTGTATTATATATTCGTTAGTTCAAATGTATTTACAATGTTTTTATACTTCCCTTTTTCATACCTTCTCTTATAATGACAGTAATTCCGTACACTTAAACTTGTCTGCAGTTAATTTTTTATTTTAAAAGCCAAGTAAATGGAAAGCCCTGAATTATTTTGAGCTGTTTGCAGTCTATTTTCTGGTGAACTTCTGCCAGCTTTTTGTGTCACTGTACTTGTTAGTACAGTGGAAGTTCTCTCTACCTGCTACAGTATAAGGTAATGGCAGAAGCGAATCTTGTGTGAAGTCCTGGTTAGCGTGTGTCTCCTTCAGAGGATGAGTGAGTAGTAGGATTTAGGCTGCAGTCTCCCTTGATGTTGCTCAGCCAGAGAAATAGCCAACACCACAGAGCCAGGCACCTGCTATCTCCATCCAGATGGCTGTCATTCCCAGTCCTGCTTTCACAGAGGTCAGTGCTCTGGCCCTTATCTCCAGAGAATCTAAAGCCATTGCTGCAGTTTGTTGGTTGTGTCACTTGCTGCAAGATTTTTGTGAACTCTTTAGTATTCCAGAATGAAAAACATCCTGTGAACACAGGAACTGACTCCCAAAGTCAAGCTATCAATTCTTTGAGAAGACAGAAACCTGTACTGTGTAGCTTTTTGTCCAGCTTGACTAAAGATAGCTTTTATGAAGGGGGCAGGAGGGGGACTTAAAAACCATTGCTTGTGGTGATTTCAAACTTGGCATTCCAATGAAACCTTAAGAAACTTGGTTTTACTAATGACATGTGCAGGTAGCTTGTAACCTTACTACAGATTTCTTGGACTTTATTTTTGGTTTAAATAAGTTAATTTTGTTGAGTTTCTGTCTTTCGTTCTCTTTGCTGTTCATCAGTGTTTAAGAAAATGACCCACTTTCTCATGGTTCATTTTACATCTCTTTTAGTTGTCCTTTGGAAAGAATTGAAACAGAGCTGAGCTGTGCATAAAACCCTGTATCTTTAGGACCTGTATAAAACATAGTACATTGGTTTTGGTTTTTTGTTTTCGTTTGGTTGTGTTTTGGTTTGGTGTTTTGTGGTTTGGTGTGGGTTGTTTTTTTTTTCCCTAAAGCACTTTTTCATAAAGTAAACAGCCATCCAGGAGTCTTTATACAAAAAAAATAAAACCTTACTTTCCAAGAAAGCAATTTTGATCTCCTGTATCCCCGCGGAAAATATCCAGGTTGATACATATGCAATAGTTTTTCATGCGCTTCATGGGTAGTGTGTGATACAGGCATGAGAGTAATGGTAGTATAGTGTAAAAGCACTTGGATAGTTTGTACAGATAGAAACAGCAACAATTATGTAAGATATATAATTATTACAGAAGCACACAGATCTCTTTAAATTTATGATACCTACTTAGCCAGCCTGCATTGTCTAATCAGCTGTAAAAATTTGTGTGTTCTCAAGGTGAAAAAGGCCAAATGAAGCTATAGTCTTTGACTCCAGCAAAACATTTGCATTTGCAATGAGATTTTTTTTTTATCAGGCTTGCTTTTGTTAATTAAAGGTAAGGAAACTATTACAGCTTAAACAAATTGAAAAATTGTTCTCAGACCTATGTTCCTTGCGTCTAAATCCAGCATCTTCACTTTATGCAGGTAGGGTATGATCTTGTAACCGGAGCTTACAAGCAGACTCCCTTTTGTTCTATACAAGTAAAAAGAAGAAACAGTTTTTACATTTTCTTGTTTAAACAAAATTCTGCATAGGACATGTCATTGGGCTCTGAACATAAAAATATAATATTCCTTTAGTGTTAGAAAACTTTCTGTGGTGTAGTAGGTATCTTAGGAAAAATCAGATATGACTTGGCTGCCCCAAATATTGGTGGAAGCAATTTCTGCAGCTTAAGCATAGGAAGCCTGAATACCCCTTTGACAACAAACGTAAGTCAGATGAGATAAACCGGACCCTTTGTGACGGGGGGAAAAAAGTTATATCACTTAATTAGTTTCCAGCTTTTGGAAAGGTTCAGATTAAAGCATAGCAGAAATCCAATGCAGAGGATATACTATATCAAGTAATGCGATTTTGTAACCTTGTCACTACTCCAAAAGAGCAGTGTGATTGACTTCAAGCTGAGTATCTTACTCAAGTTGTGCTAAAGGTTTGACAAAGTTCTGAGTATCTTGCTATTGGAATGATGTGGAGATACTCCAATTCCAGAAATGGGAAGCAGCATGTTTTTCACTCTAAACTGGAAAGAATCATGTCAAATTACAAACATAAAGGGAAGCAACAATTTTGCATCCCATATCAAATTATTTCTAGGTGGAACCAGACTAGGACGACAGAAGGGGGACTTTTGAGGGGGGTTTTGTTTGTGTGCACTTGTTAAACTTTAAGCTTCTAATCTATAGTCTGATGATGTAATTGCATCTCTTCAGGAAAAATTTATCAAGTAGATTTTAGTGATGAATTGTAGCAACATTAGAGGCATTGCACAAATACTGGCAGCATAAGAAAAGGAACTTTTATTGACTAGCTGAGAAGGCACCCTCGGAACTGTAATGGCAGGAGGATGAGAAGATGACCAGAACAGTTACGCTCAATTTTTTTTTTGATGTCCCAGTCATAGAATCATAGAATAGTTTGGAATGGACCTTTAAAGGTCATCTAGTCCAATCCCCCCCTCCAATGAGCAGTGACATCTTCAGCTAGATCAGGTTGCTCAGAGCCCCATCCAACCTGACCTTGAATGTTTCTAGGGTTGGGGCATCTACCACCTCTCTGGGCAACCTGTGCCAGTGTTTCACCACCCTCACTGTAAAAAATTTCTTCCTTATAGCTTGTCTAAATCTACCCTCTTTTAGTTGAAAACCATTCCCCCTTGTCCTGTTGCAACAGGCCCTGCTAAAAAGTTTGTCCCCATCTTTCTGATAAGCCCCCTTTAAATACTGAAAGGCTGCAGTAAGGTCTCCCCGAAGGCTCCCCTTCTCCAGGCTGAACAACCCCAACTCTCTCAGCCTTTCTTCATAGGAGAGGTGTTCCATCCCCCTGATCATTTTTGTGGCCCTCCTCTGGACCCCTGCCAACCCACAGTACCCCAGGTGGGGTCTCACCAGAGCGGAGTAGAGGGGCAGGATCCCTCCCTCGACCTGCTGGCCACACTTCTTTTGATGCAGACCAGGACACAGTTGGCCTTCTGGGCTGCGAGCGCACATTGCCGGCTCATGTCCAGCTTTTCATCCACCAGTACCCCCAAGTCCTTCTCCACAGGGCTGCTCTAATCCCTTCATCCCCCAGCCTGTATTGATACCGGGGATTGCCCCAACCCAGGTGCAATTATGAAGTAACATGTAAGCCTTTGTGATATGCTATTAATTACTACTAAAAGGTCAGGAAGAGCAAAACAAAGTCCAAAAGGTTTGAAGGAAAGGAAAAGTATAAAGCAGACGATGTGCAGTGGAATCAACCTCTAGGAAAATAGAGTATGCGTAGTACATGATCTCTTGTTGAGAATGTGTGACAAAATTATTTCAGTCACTTCCCAAACATTTATTTGCGTAGTAGGTGGTATCAGTAGGGTGTTTTTTTTCAATTTATTATGAATAATCACATGTTTATGTCATATATCACATTTCATTCTTTGAAAAACTGTAGCTGCCCAGTAGAGAAGCCAGGATGGAGCCATTAGGAGTTGAGGAGACATTTGTTGAGAGAGAATAACTTTCTAGAACGTAAAGGACAAACAGGTTGCGGAGGAATGATGGTGGCCAAGGAATAAGGCCTATGTATAGTAGAGACCAGATGTCCGCTAAGAACAGCGGGAACCCACGCTTCAGAGGGACTTTCCCTAGGGACCCAAAGGGGACTGTGCAGACTTTTCTGCAACTCTGGAAGTCGCTGATGTGCTGGACTGAGAGCAAGCCTAAGCAAAGAGGATTGATTTACCAGGATGCAGTAGGTAAGATGGAAATACGGTTATGTATTGTTTTGATTTTCCTCATTTTGAGTTTTCTCCCAAAAAAAAAACTTGTTCTAGTGTCTGTTCTAATAAAATCTAGCTTTCCTATTTAAAAGCTGTTTTGGTGTGTTCACTGTGGGGGAAAAAATGGTTTGAGCAGCTCTAGCCAGGGCAGAGCCCCATTGCAGAGCAGCATGCAGTCAAGAACAAACCTACATCACTGGGAAGACTGTGGCACCAGATTCCCATCTATTACAAATTGGCAGATTACCAGCTTACGCAACTGTTCAGGATCTTCCCTGTGGTGTTTCTCATTTTTACAGCATACCTGTCTGCATGTTTATATGTATGATTAGCTTAAAATAGAGCACTTGGTCATTAAGAAATTGCTTACATTAATGTTTTCAACTATTCTTTAAAATGTAATTAATTTAGAATGTGTTTAATAAAAATAAGATGAACCCAGACCATAAAACATTCCTGTTTTTACAAAGCTGCTTAGAAACTATGTAATTAAATTTAATTCAAATCAGAATTAGGATCCAAAGATAAATGGATAAAGGAAATAGTTAAAAATAAAACACTTGGAAGGTTTGCATTCTTTCAGACTTTCCTTTTTAAAAGTGTTTTGAAATAGGATTTACTGAAAGAACCATGTAATAAATTATAGTTGTGCCAGCTCTTTCATATATGGGGTTAAATATGATTGGTTATTGGATGCTGTGTAAAAAGTGAAGAAATGTTGTGAAATGTTGCAAAAATTGAATTGAGGTATCATATTTAAATATTTCATAACTGAAATTCATAAATGCGGGCTGGGTTTTGTTGCTGAGTATCTTCATTTTGCTACGTCAGTGTCTGTGTATTTTTAGATAGCTATTTTGTACAAAAGATTGTACTTTTAGTTTACATCTGCTCTTTGATACTGTTTTATCATGGGGATAACTAGATATCAGTTTTCCATTACATTGCTTATCATTTAATAGTCTGTGGTCCTTCAGTCTAAATATCTTCTTACACTTTACACTATTTTAGCTGGTGTATTTGGAAAAAGCATTTTAAATGCTGAACAGGATTTTAAGATTGCATCTTTTGTTATAATTTCTGTTGTTATTCTGAGCAAAGGGAGAGCTTTGGATTCTTTAAACTAAGCATTGGTTGAAAACCACCTCTGCGAAAAAAAAGACTTTAAAGAAAACTCTGAATGTGTATTTGTGTCCTCCAAAGTTAAAAGAAAGAATAAATTTAAGTGTAAATGTGATATCAAATGTTTAAAATGTTTCCAGTTTTTTAATATAAATGTTACAAATTTCCCCCTCCAATTCATGGTGATGCTTTCTGTTCAAATACAAAGTCGTAATCTTATTAGCCAAAGACTAAGAAGATTTCTGTATTTGGTAGCAATTAATCTTTGCAGCTGCTAAACTGTAGAAACACCATAGGCAGCTTTAAAATCCTTGATCATTTCTGGTTTAGCAGCATTCAAAACAGTTACTGATTGTCATTGAATCCCTGTTCTTCTTTGATGTCTGTGAATACGCTCTGCTCTATGATTGTATTTTATTTTCCTCACTGAGTCAACATAATAATTCTCAGTGGTTTTGGGTGGCACCACTGAGCCCATTTAGGAAGTGCTGCGTGATGCCTCTGTATAATGGTGACTGACTCAGATTGTTTGCCCATCACCCCAAAAAAAAGCCAAGATGAATGAAGACAGTGAGCTTGAAATTTAAAAAATAATAATGAGAAAGATCAAGAAAAGGTTAAAATATTTGCTTTCGTTTAAAAATTAGGTCATTGAACGGTACAGAACTTGTATCAGAAAAGTTGTTACTTAAGAAAACTTGGGGGCTTCATGAAGTATAGCTTTTTGCATAAAGTGACAGGAGGCCCAAACCACTATTGTCAAAATTAATTTATTCATTGGAATAGTTTCGAGTATCTCCAGGATGCCTTAGATCAATGTGTGTGTGGACCGAGTGTACATATCAAAAAGCAAAGCAAGCTGAGAGTCTGTTTCATTATGTATCCAGCTGGGATTGTGAACACTCATGGCTGTATGCTGAAAGATCAGAGAAGCAGCAGAGAGAGTGGTAATGGGATCTTCACTTTCTCCCTGTTCAGATGACGTGGCTGTCATATCAGGATGCTGTGAAAAGTCTCAGTTTTTAGACACAGTCAATAACCAAGGCATTGGTTGGTGGGGCTGCGAGAGGGAATGTAACTCTTGACTTTGTCCTGGGTTTGGTTCACAAGAGCCACATTGCAACAGCAACCATCAGGGTCAACATCCTACTGAAATGACAACAACAACAAAACAAAACAATACAATCCACAACAGTTGCGATCCACTTCAAGAAGGGACACTACACAAAAATAAAGGTACTTACTAAAAAGAACCTAAAAAAGGTCAGCTAAGAGAAGGAAGTTGTACCAGGTGGTGTAGAAGCTGCTTAAGGACACTGTATGTGATATTCAACCTGTCATGAAAAGTTTGAGAAAAAGCAAAAGGAAGACAGCAGAGCTAGACAACAGAGTAAAGGAAGTTGTTAGAAAAAAGTAGGTGTCCTTTTAAAAAGTGTATTCACACCCAAAGGATGTTTTAAACAGATTTAAATGTAAAAACATGGTAAGACAGGCTAAGGAGTATTTAAGCAAATGGTATAAAGAATTAAAACTGGTAATAGATCTTATTTCTGATGCATCAGGAGCAATGCGCCTGCCAGTCTTTTGAGCCAATGATCATGGTGTAGAAGGAATACTTAGAGAGGCCTGTTTCAGAGAAGTTAAATAAATTATTTGCATTGATGTTATCA
The DNA here is from genome assembly GCF_000690835.1 of Fulmarus glacialis. Classification (NCBI taxonomy): domain Eukaryota; kingdom Metazoa; phylum Chordata; class Aves; order Procellariiformes; family Procellariidae; genus Fulmarus; species Fulmarus glacialis. The sequence continues at coordinate 19,747 of NW_009210126.1, forward strand.
GTGGAAAAAACTATGGAGAATCCCATGATGGAACACTCCTTCTTGGGCTTTCTCAAAGGATATGTGAAATTGAAGTGATTTAATGGTCATGCACAAAATAAATGATAAAATAAAATCATCAGTACCAGATTTTATTCACCTAAAATTTCTGAAAGAATTCAAGGAAAAAAATTGCCCACATTACTGACAGTGATGCATAACCACTTGCTTTTCAAATTGCCTTGTTATCAGAGACTTTGAGGCTGGATAGTGTGATGCCAGTTTTTTAAAACAGTTCTTAAATTATCCAGGGAACTGCAAGCCTGTAACCCTGGTGTTTGCCTTAGGCAGTTCAGCACAAATTATAATGCAAACTAAGTTTTGAGGATGCCGGAAAACCTGTGATCTGCGTGGGAAAGATCAACATGAGGTTTGCAAAGAGGAAATCTACAGACATCTTGGAATTCTTTGAAGAGCCAGGAAATACAGGGTTAAGGGTGCTACAGCTGATGTGGTTTCCTTGAATTTCCTCAAAGTTTTTGATAAAGCCCCTCACCAAAGGGGGCACATAGCGTAAAAGGGAAAGTCCCAGAATAGGTAAGTAGATGAAGAGAATTTAGCAGTTCTCAAAACAGGGAGGTCACAACTGGAGGCTTGTGTTCGATAGATGGTCAAGTGAAAAGAGTGAAGTCAGAAGGTTTCCTAATAGCTACACAGATACTGACTGCGCTAAAGGCAAGAGCTGCGTGCAACATAATCTCAGATTGAGTGGTTTGTCAAAAATGGCAGATGAAACATATTTTAGATAGTTGTCAAGTGATGCACTTAAGAAAAAATAACCAGTCAAAATTCATCTGCAAAATGGTAGGCTCGGAGCTGGCTGTTACCAAGCAGGAGTAAAATTTTACAGTATGATAAATAACTCTGTGAAAATAACATTTCAGCACTCAGCAGCAGTCAAAAAGCAAATAAAATGATGGCAATTATTAGGGTAAAAAGTACAAAAGGAGGAGCATCGTTACAGCACTGTATAAATCCAAAGTTCACCTTACCTTGAATGCGGTGTATGGCTACTGTTGGTACTACGTAGATGTTTGTTGTGACCAAGTACCATTCCTTTTATGGCAGGAGTTTCACATAGCTTATGAGTAAGAGAAATTCATCTGTATATGCCGTCGGATAAACATTTAGGATTGAAGAATGTTGCAGACCATGATATCTGCCTTTACTTATTATTGTCATTACTGTTAATTGGATTTGCTTTAAATCCAAGAAGTAGTACTCTCTTGTGGTAGGCAGTGTATATGCAACATTTGCCAGTTTTATATGAATTCTGCATTTGCGAGTATACAAACATAATATGCATGAACAAACAAAAGATGGTCCGTATCCTAAACAGTTTCCAGTCTTTTGCAATTTTCTCCAACATCAAAAGTATTGTAGATTACTAAAACCTTTGAAGTAGTTTTTTTTCAGATTTCAAATGATGATTTGAAACAATTTCTAAAAAAAAGAGTGTAAAAATATTAGTGTCATCTTGTGCTCCTGAGATCTTTTCAGTATTGCTTTTATTCTAATGAACCATTACCTTTTATTGCATTTGTTAGCCACAGCTTTTCACTCTTGGCCAAGTTGCAGCTGCTGCTATCTTAATCGGCAGTAAAAATAACATTATTTTTTTCCCTTGCAAGATCTTAAACAAAAATTAAATTCCTTTGCATTGACTGCTTGGTACACCATGGAGAATCCGCCAGTGTATCAGGGAGAAGAAAAGAGTTTAAACTGGATGAAAAATCAGGAGAGGCACATGTCCTGTTTCATTCGAGCAAAAGAACAAAATTACCATGAACAACATCTGGAAAGCCTTCTGTGGGACTTGGTCCTTGAGCAGGAGAGCCAGCTGCCATACTTGAGACATGATGAGCACATTACAGAGGAGATTTCTAAAGCTCAGAGGACTGTCTTTTCCTCACTCTGCTTTATCTCTTTTTTTTTTTTTTTTTTTTTTATGTGCTGTTCTAATGGTTTGTTCTAATAATATTTAGGGACCTGATTTTTAAAAATCCTTAGTATCATCAGCTTATTCTCAGATACTCAAAGCCAAACTTCAGTTTGGCATGCTGTGGAACTTTGTATATCTTAGACTTGCAGACACCTAAGTAAATAGCCTCCCATTTTTCATTGTCTTATATGATGCTTCCCCTGAATGTTTCCATCTGCAGTTGTCTGAAGGAACTGAAATAATACAGATAAACTTGAGGAAGCTCATCTTTTCAATCACAGAGTTGCCAGCGATGTGTTCATGCTGGATGGGAGGAACAGTCAGCCGTTGCTGTTAGCCTATGTTTAGCTTTGTATTTAATCTCTTTGTGTCTCTAGCTGCCTTGATGATGAATACAAAATAACTTGCTAATATAATAGAAGTTAATAAATAGAAGTCAGCTTATTTGGAGTCTTGATGTAAATCATTATTTTTATTATTTTCTATTTTTCCTTGAAGATAGAAACTGGATGTGCTGACTTTTCACTATCAAAATTCAATAAGCAGTATCTATTGAGTCCTCTATTTCATTTTAAGTCTGTTTTTTGACATATTTCTGACTCTTCTCTGTTAAGGAGACATGCAGTTTGCATGTTGAAAACTTTTTAATGTTTCAGACTAGATGAGATAGGCTGTTAGAAGATGACTTTTCCTTTTGGTGCCGACTTTCCTTTTCAGGCTACTCATTTTCACTTCCATATCATTCTGTCAGTCAGGCTAGTATGACTGTGCAGCTGCATGGTAAACTGCATCAGGAAAGTAATCTACACTAAAAATAATCCAGGGGGAAAAAAACCCAAAAACAAAACATAACAAAAAAACCTCAAAGAAAACAGTTATTTTTAACGCTGAACAGTTCCTGAGGAGGGTATTCTTATTAAGGCTGAAAGAAATGCTTATGAAATTATGACCGTGGCTGGAAAATGGGCATTCTGTCTGGAAGCCACTTTGCTCAGTCTGAGAGGGCACCGAGTCCAGACTAAACTGGATAAAGACAATTGCTTCTGGATAATTGGATTATGTGATAAATTAAGCCACTTGTGGAGCAGAGATGAGTCTTAGGAGGGAGAGAGGTGACAGGCCATTATGGAACAGAAGGAGAAAAATCATCAGCTCTTGTGGAATTAGGACAAGCTGTAGCTGCAGTTGTGGCTATAGTTAGTGTGGTCCAAAAGCTGGTATTCCTATAGGTGTTGCTTAAGTATGTATTCAACACCTTACTAAGATTGCTTGTGTAGTATATATTCCCTGCATTTGTTACAATTATGTTGCTTTGACATAACAAACCTCTTCAGTCAGTGGGGAAAATTATTGGAACCAAATTAATATCTATTGAAATTTTATGAGGCCTCCCTACTGGTTTGAAATGTAGACAATTAGTCAAAAGTTTTTGGTTTGTTGAGGGGTTTTTTTTCATAAAACTGGATTTTGTTAATTAGTAAAAATCAGTCTGATGAGCAGACTCATGTTAAGAAGCACCTTCCTCCATACTGTTAATTTTTGTAAGAGACTAATTCTTCTCAGTTGTTGCAAGCATCTAGTCCAAATTCATTGTCTACATTTCCTTTGTAGTTAATGGAAGGGGAAAGAGAGAGATGAAGACCTTCAGGGTGCGTTTCCATCCCAGCTGGTTTTGGTAAATTGCTTTCCGAAGATGCTAGTGTCTCTTGGTTTATCAGAGGGAGCATAGGTCTAAGTATGCACTAAGTATTTTCTTTTCAGACAGATAAAGTTGTGGGAGGTGAATCCCACTGAACATTTCGTTTGTTAAGATCATTGTGAGGGCTGTGACCTAAACATTATGGTTTATATTTCTTGTACAACTCTTATTTATGTTGTAGCATAGCTGTTATAATCAGGTAGCCTTGCTGGCTATATAAACAACCAGTCTTGAATCCCATTAAGCTCATGGCTCCTGTGCATACCATACCACATGCATGTGAATTCAATAAGCTAACTGTACCATTTGTAAAGCAAGTATTTACTTTCTTCTATTTGCTTGTGAAACTGCTCAGATTAATTAGATGTCACCTTGTTCTTGCATGAGGAGGCAGAAAGAGAGCCCATTTTATTACTCACTCTTTCAAGTCAAATCATACAAATCTTTTTGGAGTTTCTTTCTCTGGTAACTTCTGTGAGAGTCCTCCTTTTCTCTGCCAAAGTCTTACTGTGCTGGGATTATGCTAAGAAACGTAGCGTTACAAGCTTGAAGAGTACAACAGATTTGTGTACTTGAATATTTTTCCTGTTATTTTCCATCCTCTTTCTTATGTATGCAAACACAGTGTTTGCTGTTTTGATCACTGATACCCACTGAGCAAATGTTTTCTTTGAATTTTCCATACTGATGCACAGGTCTGGCTTTTGTTTTGTTTTTCCTGAGCTGATAACAGTTCACTCTAACCCCAGCAGTGAGCTGTTCAAATTAATCCCTGTTGTGTGCATTGGTTTGCATTTGTCAACATCTAATTTCATCTGTTCCTGATGTTGAATCACTAGTAGCTCCCACACATGGAGCAGTAGATACTAAAGAGATACTGAAATACAGGGCAAAGAATGACAAAAACTGCTAGAGGACTGCCAGTTTAACTCCTCAAGAGAACTAGGTGAGGTCTTGTGTTTGATTTGTTTTCTGTGTTGAAGGAAACTCAGCACAGTTCTGATTTTCTTTCAATCTGGTATTTATCTTAATAACATACGCATGGGAAGACTACATTCATTCTGCCTTTTGACAGCTTCACCCTGGTCTCTTCAGACCTTCTGCTGTCCTGAGCTACCAAGGATAAGCAAACTTTTGGATTTGACTCGAAACATCAATTATCTTAAGCCCTCTTCTGCCTTCTGCACCATTTTTTGGCTTCAAGCCAATTGAGGGTGCTTGACTGCACAACATGCTGTAGTTTTGCTGAGATTTAGTGATTCTTGGATGCTTAAAGAGCACGTTGGGCCACTTTGCTGAGGGCGCAGATTACAGTAGCTTTATTAGCAAACAGTGTGGTTCAGGTTAACAGAGGGCTGAGAAATTTTATGGAACAATGTATCTATGTTTACAGTGAAATTCACCTATTATAACTGTCGTGGTTTAACCAACCACGCAG
>NW_009210127.1:0-2858 GCF_000690835.1 Fulmarus glacialis
CTAAACTTATAACATTGAAAATAGTGGTAAAATCACTTGGAGATGAAAAATCCTATTTGCTATTCATGTGGTTAATGAATTTCACCCATGCTAAACTGACAGTAGTTGCAGCTGTTATGCAAAGCAAATAAAGAGAATGGGCTGGAATTAGCAGTGAGGTACTGTAATGCCCAGTGTTATTATTTGTAGCACTGTACCCCAGTAAATACTCAGTTGTTGTTACTTGCAGTAGGCTTTGCTAAGCTGACAAATCAGACCCCAAAACCTGCCTGGCTTTGTCTGGACTTGCTTTGGCCTGCCTAGAGATCGGTTTAACTTGTAACAGCAATTATCTAATGACCAGCTAAATATTACTTAGTTTTAGCTTTTAGTGTTTTGTACTGTGTGTGGTATAATGCTTATCATTGTATGCATTTAGTAACTAACAGATAGTTACAGTAGTTTATACCACTTAGGAAGAACTATCTGAGACTCTAGAATAAAATGCAGTATGGAAGAGCACTAGTAGGGACGGCAACAAAGACCTTGAAAATGCAGGCACGGGATAATACTGGAGGCTCTAGACCTATATGCAGCTCACCAATGGTCAATTACTGGTCATCAAAGAAATGCAGTCTTTGGATCTGGGCAAAATAAATTTTTGAGATAACAAAGAGCACAAAGTACAAGCATCCAGCATATGTAAAGCACACCATATACAAAGCATATGGATACATCATGGACTTGCAGACCAATGAAAAGGGAACAAGGTGTTGAGCATGTCAGCAGACACATAAAAATGACCTGAGGTAGATCCTAGCGTGTGGAAGAAGAAACTATTGGAATCAACATTGTACTACTCCCAGCGAAAGATTTAGGTTGCAGATGACTCCCCATACAGATCCTTCTCAGACAGAAACCGTCTACTGTAAGACCCAGCACAGGGGTAGTAGAAGTGTGAGCATGAAACCAGAGAAAGTGACTGATACTAGGAATTTTTTTTTTTTTTATATATATATGTATGTATGTATAACTTATAAATACATATATTTATGAACTTAAAACACACACACATCTATTTTAATTGCATATAATTTGAACTGTGTTAGCATCATTTTAACTGTGCTAATAATTTGTTGGTTAGACTGTTAAGACTTTGATAAGACTAACAATAGACAGGTGGGAATTCAAGCAACCTGTTCTGTAATCCCAGTGAAACAAATTGGTTACATATTCCCCTAACAAGAGTTCTGTCTATCATTAACAGGGTAAGAACATAAATTATTCTGCTTTTGGGTACATGCTTAATGGATGAGAGGGGTATGAAACCCCTGGTATTTTCATGTAGAACTGTCTGGAGCAGGACATAGTGGGGAAAAAAAAAATTACAAACATTTTAAGATTTTTCAGGGGAAAGAGAAGCTGAACTCTAAGGTAGCTACCTTTCATTGCATTCAGGACTTAGTGAACTAATGTTTTGAATGATTTGAACTTAAGAAATCCCTGAATACAACAGTTTTGACAAATCTGTCCTCCTTATGTATTATAAGCATTAGAAATGTAAAATATCCCTCTCTTGTTCATAACCTAGCTAGGTGAGACGATGTGAGGTTTAATTTTTTTTGTCTTCTATTGCTAAGAGAGATAGCAGATAAAGTAACTAAAGCTAAATTAGAATTCATTTGTCATTTATGGATAGCAGAAAGAGTAACTGCATGAATTGTGCTGGAAAGGACTGTATGAAATGTAAGTGTTAATTCTGTCATGGTAACTAGAAGATTGTAGTTGCCAAACATGTCTTGTCAGCAGAGGTTAAATTCATGTGGGCGAGACTAGGTCTTGTATGGAGATGATAAAATAAAGTCCAGGAAGTTGAGATGCTGACAGTTACGAAAGGGAGAAAACAGCATTCTCTGTAAACACTCTGACGCTTTATTTCTGCATTACAGAATTGTAGTGAATGTTATGTTGAGACACCCTTATTGTATCTGAGAAGAAGAGCATGATGGGGGTAGCACAGAATATGGAGAGGTAGGGAGGTGTTAGAAAGACAAGGAACAGTAGAGGTATGAAGATATGCAACTGAGGAAACATAGAAGAGAATAAAGAAAAGCAGAGGCCTGTATCCAGTTTAAACATAGAACACAAAACACAGGTTAAACTCTTGAAACATTTTCATTAAAAGATATAGTAACAGCCCTGAATTTGACAAACTGAGTTTAGAGGAAGTAGGACCGGGGTTATTGGTGAAATCCACCGTGAATAATGATGTGAATTTTGACAACAATTTCTATTGTATCAGGCTTCAGTGCTGTATGCATATTATTTCATTTTAATTAGGGGTGTCAGCAGGAGATTAAGTATTCCCTGCACTACCTCATTGTTTTGCAATATTTCTGGGTTTTGGCATAAAAGTAAAACTGACTGTGGTGGGCTGACCTTGTCTGGCTGCCAGACACCCACCCAGCCGCTCTCCCACTGCTCCTCCTCAGCAGAACAGAAGGAGAAAATAAGATGAGAGCCTGCTACTGCATGGGCTCGTCATGGGCTGCAGCTTCCTTCAGGGCACGTCCACCTGCTCCACCACAGTCCTCCGTGGGCTGCACGGGGACAACTGCTTCACCATGGTCCTCTCCACGGGCTGCAGGGGAATCTCTGCTCCAGCACCTGGAGCACCTCCTCCCACTCTTCTCTGACCTTAGTGCTTGCAGGGCTCTTTCTCACAATTTTTTTCCTCGCTACTCACTGCCTGCGCAGCATTTTGTCCTTCCTTAAAACTGATTTCCCCAAAGTGCCACCACCTTATCTGAGGGGCTCAGCCATGCCCTGTGGTGGGTGGGTTGGAGCCGGCTGGAACCGGCTGGGGTCGGGACCAGGCG
>NW_009210127.1:3137-6234 GCF_000690835.1 Fulmarus glacialis
TGCTCCAGCACCTGGAGCACCTCCTCGCACTCTTCTCTGACCTTAGTGCTTGCAGGGCTCTTTCTCACAATTTTTTTCCTCGCTACTCACTGCCTGCGCAGCATTTTGTCCTTCCTTAAAACTGATTTCCCCAAAGTGCCACCACCTTATCTGAGGGGCTCAGCCATGCCCTGTGGTGGGTGGGTTGGAGCCGGCTGGAACCGGCTGTGTCCGGCATGGGGCAGCCCCGGCCTCTCCTCACAGAGGCCGCCCTGCAGCTCCCCCTGCCAGCGCTGGGCGCCCGCACCCAATACGCTGACATAGGGTACTGAGATAAATTTTGCTTGTGACTATACTTTTTCATTAATTAAACATGAATAATCTTTTTAATTGTATGTATCAAGAATAAAGAATTACATTATAAACTGATGGTCCCATGCTAAGCTCTTCACTCACTTACTAAATGGATACTGACTCATTTAATCATAATTTGATATTATTATTTGTCTCATTGGCTCTGAAAAAGAGAAACTCTAAGGAGACATATCTGAAGAGCAAGATACCATCGTACTTCTAGTCTGAAACGCAAATGAAGCATTGCAAAATGTATGATTTCAGCCTCAGGGTATTTTTTTGTGTGTGTGATGACTTCTTTTATTTGCAATAATTTCACTTTAAGGGCTAAACAATCAGGGTATATAAATCAAATGATACTCGAAACAATGTTCATATCAACACCCATAAAAATGTATGCCTATAGAATAAGACACAGCAATGAAGTAAATATAAATCCTTAATATACTTGAGTGAGTCCAGCTGATGTAAGAGGTTGAGCAAAAGCAGTGTAACCCTGAGAACAAATCCTTATATAAGCTTTGTCTGCTGATATTTGCTATTGGTTTTGTTGATTATATAATAATAATAAAATTACTATTCTTCAGGCTTGCTTTTCTAATGCTGAAGTTGGATGGTATTCTTATGACCAACATAAAACGCAGCAGTAATTTCAGGCCCCCAACTGAAATGAAATTTTCAAGTGAAGCAAAGGATCCTTATGCCATACAGTCTGCTTTATTTTACAGGTCCAATATGTTTTGATTAGTTTAATTCCTCTTTAGAATTTCATTTTAAGAAAAGGGAATATTTACCCCTTAATCCTGAAGGCAAAATATCCATATGCTTTAAAAAAGAAGTTTCAACACAGTGAGTTCTCAGTGTTAAGAAAGCATAACTGTGAGAAATCAAAGGGTTTCAAAAAGAAGCAGCCAAGAATTTACCCTGGAGAACCGAACTGCAGAATCATAGTGAGAGTCCACATGAAAGAACACAGGCGAATATATTTTCCAAAGACCTAATACCAACATGGAAAACGCTATAGAGATTAAGTTATTTGTGAAATAATAAAGAGAAAAACCTCCAAATACCATGAAAGTAAGACACCCAGACAAATTTTATTATAAACCAATAATCTAATTTGCCTCACCATGGTAAAAGGGGTCCTTTTTATGTCCTAAAAATGGGTGCGGTGGATATAACATTATCTCACATGCAAATGCTTTCCTCATATCAATGTCTTAAAAGCTAGAAGTATAATGTAGTATGTGGTGCAAATGGTGGAAAAAAATAAATATTTTTATGCCTACACTAATGCCTACTTTTTTCTATTAATATTATTGCCTTTTTTGTGAATGTTTTAAATTATGTTTGAATAAGAATTCTGAATGAACACTGTTTCTGAAAATGTTCAGCCACATACATGCAGCATAGATGTATGTATCATACATTTACTTTACAACGGAGAAAACAACATGTAAGATTATTTTATGTTAATTTATTCAAATCTGTGGGAAAAATCAAATTAATATTTTCAATTTCTGTTTCAACTTCTGAAGTTTTTTGAAGTTTCAACTAAAATGATGATTCAGATAATCTGACACCCAGAAATGGTAGGGCTCTTAAGTGTTTTCTGAAGGATGAAATAAAACATATTACTGGAGTTCCTTTGTCTTTCCTATAATTGTTAACCACAGCCTTTCAAACAGCTTAATTCCAGTGATCTAGCAATCTAGTGATGTAGTGAAGAACCATTGATAAACATTTAAAGACATGTTGATACTTCATTAAATATTACTGAACCAACTAAGACAAAAGATGGTGGTTTGGGGTTTTTTTTCCCTTTTCTCTAGTTTGAGAGAGTATTCTGATGAAGCAAAAGCTTTATTTACTACAATCAGTAGCTGTTTAGTTTTTTTTTTTCTCCATTTGATTTTACTTTGCTTCCTTTGTTCTACCATAATGTTCAATGTTAAGTGGTCTAAGGTATCACAGGTAAGGTTTATGATTTAAGATGAGTTTTTACACAGTTTGGAATATTTTTTTAAGGGAAAAAAGAAAAAAAAAAGTACTATCTGGATATTATGTTTAATCGTGTTTAATTTTGTTTACTTTTTTTCCTTATAATCAATTGGTTTTCCTTGGGGATATGGAGATTGTTACTAATTGCATTCTGTGATTTCTAAAAAAAAAAATATAAATATTACAAAGCATTATTTTTCATAATTTTGTACTGTGAATATTATTTACATTTTCATGGATTGCTTTAGAGGACATAAAATAACAAATTCTGTCATAATAATTATTATGCACTAATTCTGAAGTATAAAAATAACAAGTGATATTTTGATACTCAGAATATTTCATTCATTTACATTAGGGTTTTTTTCCCCTTTTCAAAAAAAGGAAAAACAACTATTAATTAATATAAATAACTTATTGATTTGAAATTATTGTAACTTTCTTCTATAATGGCGAGTGAATGAATTGTGTTGTGAGATCTGTTATTGAAAAGAAAAGTAGAGTTAGCTTTCAGATGTGAATTCATCCTTTCTAATACTGGTCATCCCACATAATTTGGTTAAATTATACTCTTAGTTATGGGCATATTATTTTCTTAATCTGAAAGAACATATCAGTTTTAACTCAAAATGCCATAATATCCTGTCTCATAATTTTATAAAAATTCTGAGTTTTAATCAGCTTTCAGAAATATAAAACAGAAAAAACTTAACAGAGTAAACAACTGAAAATAAGGATCCTAATTTGTAACTGCGTAAAAAAT
>NW_009210128.1:0-33060 GCF_000690835.1 Fulmarus glacialis
GACTTCCGCTTCAAAGATTTCTTCTTCTGCTTTGTTGCTCCACACAATGATGTCATCAATGTATTGCAGTTTAGCATGACTGTTAGAAACTTAATCACCTTAGTATACTTAGAGGATTCTCTCAGGCTGCCTTGTGTCCATTAACAATTATCTTTAAGAAGGTACTCAAGGGGGAGAGATTTTTTTTAAAAGGAGAAACTGATGAATTATAGACTAGCTTAATTTTAATTCCTGGAAAAAATATTTAATCAAACAAATTATTCCTGACTACCTATAAGATAACAAGGAAATAAGTAAGAACCACCAAACATTTGTTGTAATCAAGTGTCTTCTATTTCTCTTTTGAGACATTTAATGAGCTTATGTATAGTGTCATATATATTGACTTCACTAAGATTTCTAACAATATCTCTTATGGCTAGTTGAAACTGCCATAAGATGAGCATGCAGATGGATAAAAGCAAGTTTTGAAGTTCATTGTCAACTTAGAAGGATGTTTTAAGTAGGATTTCACAAAGATCTGAATGGAAGCTATTCAAGAATGTCATTAGTAGCTGTTTCATAGAATACAGACCCTCCTTATGCAGGCTTCACCACTTGGAGTGACTGCAGGCACATTTGAGTACAGTGCTGGGATTCAGCATGATCCTGATATTGGAGAAATAATCCTTGGAAAGATGGATACTGTTCAGCAAGGACAAATGCAGAGTTCAACAGGTAGAAATAATCAGCTGTCTCTCATAGGAGTGGAAAGGTCTAAATTACAGTTATGCAGAAGACATACAATTTTTAGCAGATCAAATGCTGAATGTGAATCGTGGATGCAGCACTGCTAAGGAAAGGCAAATAATATCAACATGTATAAATAACGTGACTGCAAGACAAATGAAGTGGCCCTTTCAAACTATGTAGTGCTGGCCAGGACAGTACTTGTCCTATCTTGGACATAACAGTTCAAAAAAGATTTTGACTAGCAGGGGGAAAACTAAAGGAGAGCAAAGAAAAGGATCAAAGATCACAGCAATGGCCTTGTTTGAATCTTTGAGCTGTCAGACAAGCTGCAAAGAGGAAGAAAACAAATCATTCTCATGTCCGCTGTGGATGGAGTGCCACAGTATCACAGAGTTGAAAGGAGCTTTGAAATGTTCTTGCAGGCAACATCATCCTTTCTATATTTGTGTTAGACCTTGAGTCATTAGTCTGAGTGGAAAACTATTGTAAGAGATGCTACTCTGATATTCAGAAACCTCCTTCTCAAGGAATCAGATCATGGAAAACTCAGATGGCAAAATGAATTCTTGTACAAAATGAATATATCCTACAGCAAGCTGTGTGAGAATTGTTACTGTTCCTTGTTTTGGATATCACTTGTACATAATATCCGACACTTGGATATTGGCAGGCTAAGAGTGTAGGCAAACCGAGAATTTTCAAGAATCTTTCAAGAAAATCAGTTTTTCCAGACACTGTTTCTGTTAGAAAAGATGCATATAAGCACTGCCTCTACTCAACAGCCACTTATTACTTATTATTATTAAAAATGTATCAATTGGAAATTAGTCTGAAATCTGAAAAGAAAGGTAAATATTACTTTGTAAAAATCCTTAAAAGAAAATATAACCATTTAGATTACTCCTGATAAAATTAGGCCCAGCTAGTTAACCTTTAAACATAGAGAACAAGATAAACAACCCTTTCATGAGAGCTTGCCAGGCAGGCACAATTTATTCCTACAATATTATCCTTATTGCCAATGTAGCCAGACACAATCTGATGTGATATTTGATCTACATTGTGTGGAAGAAGTGTTACTTTATACAAGATTATAAAAATTATGTCTGTTAAATCACAGAAGAAAACGAACAGAAAAATGGAGAGTTGTAAATGAGGCAGATAAAGAAATCACTGAGTAGGCTAGAAAAAATATTATATTTCCCCTATTTAAACTCTGAATCTTATACAACAAATTGCATATTTTTTCTCCTAAAACAAGTTTTGTAAATAGGCTATACTTGGTCCATCCTTTGTGTTTAACGCCTCCTATTTTTGCTTCCTTATAGAGAAGGAAATTAGGAAGGTATTTTTATCTGAGTTTACTAAATGTATTAAAAAAAAAATAGAAGCAAAACATGACCTCTCAGCTTCTGTAAAATAGGCAGGAAACCCTTACCAACTCAATCCCAACTGCCCATGACCATCTTACATCAAAGGCAGAAAGTAGAGACACTTCTTAAATCAAAAGGATGGTTTGGTCCACTGTACAATAAGAAACAATTATCTTTCACATTTTTAAAAGTCCTAATTTTCTTTCAAATTTTATTATGTTTTTAAAAAATCTTGAAGTTTAATACAATTTACAGCCATCTAAAATTGTCCCCTTCCCCCTAAAACTTAGCGAGTTTAACATCCTCTGAGAGGGATAAATCCATCATTCTTGTCAGCCTCAATAATAAGTTTTCATTGAAAAAGCAACTTGATAAAATAAAAAAGAGCAATAGTAACATGTCAGGCAACCTAAGAGAAAATTGCAAAGTCTACTCTGTGTTCTTTTGAACCTTTGTAAGAAATGATCTTGAAACGAGAGTTTTACTAAGCTTTTTCTTAAAGGTCTGAACTGCAGAGAAAGAGTTCCTTTAGGAGGAAATCTTTTGAACTTTATATATTTGAATCAGCTGTTTTATCTGAAAAACACTTTTGCTATATGAATTTAGAATAAAAATAGTATATTTAATTTAGTGCGTTTACATTGTTGGAGGAGGATTTCTGAAATTACTTTTCTTAAGCTCTCTCTAAGCTTTCAAAGCTTATAGGACTTTAAAAAATAGTTCACATTCCTGCAGTTTTAATTGAGCTATGTATGCAGTTTTATGGAAAAGAAGAATTTTGAAAATACGTTTAAGTGTCCAACATATCAAAGGTATTTTGATAAAATTTAGTTTAAAGTTAACAAGCAATAATTCACACATTATCCTAACTAGAGAGAGAAGTCAACAGATAACATTTTTGCTATTGAGAAAATGGTTCTGTATCACATTCACAAATAAATGTCATTGAAACATTTCTTTGCATCTGTGTTATATCCAGCAATTTTTAAGACACTGATTCAAATTATATACTAGGTCAGATTATTCAGCCAGAAGAGAACACTCTCATCATGTAGTCCACCCTCCTTCATGATACAGGCCCCTCGCCCTCCCCGAATTAATTACTGTTTTAACTAGTGGATGACTTCTAAAAGCAAAACGTTTTAAGAGATGGAGAACTCAATACCCCTAGTAGTCTGTTCCAGTGGCTAATAATTTTTACTATTTAAAATTTGTAACATGTTTCCGGTTTTAATTTTTCTAGCACTAGCTTATAGCATTTGGCTCTTGTTACATTTTTGGGTGAAACGTTGAAGAGCTTTTTATTAAGAAATTTGTCGGTCTCTTAAGATTCACTGTGATCAAATCTCTCCATAAGCTTTTCTTTGATACTTTAAGCAGACAGATTTTGAGTCTTTGACTATAAAGCATGTTTTCCAATACTTTGATCATCCTCCTGGCTCCATTTTTAATAATTTTCCTTTGGTGCATTTGCATTCACTTTAGAGAATTGGGTTTACTCTAAACCAAGCATGCCTGATGCTTAACTTACTTACACTACAAATTATGTCTGTGATGGTAACACAGCACTCGTCATTTTGGCTACACCAGTGAATGTCTGTCAGTTTGATGACAATGCTAGTCTTCAGTTTTACAGAAAGAAAGAACCTGCTGGAATTGTCTTTTCAGCAGAATTTGTTCCAATATACACTTTGTACTGTTTTTCTGTCCAGTCTTTACCAATTAGTCTCTCATCACTTCCCTTCATTGACTAATTTATGTTTCAATACCTCTGGGATACATTTTTCAAAAGTATCATGCCTTGGTGTGATGCTCATGTCCCATATAAATTAATGGTAAAGCTCCTGTTGACTTCCAGCAGCAGAGAGGAGGAAGTGCCAAAATTTCTTAAAGACCTTAGCCTAATCAATTTCTTCTTGATACTTCATAATACATTTATTGAAATCTTCCTTTAAAACATGGTGCCACCGAAGTATTGATATATTTCTGTCTGCAAAGCATTCATTGGGTTAGTAGACAGCTCAGAAAGCAACAATGATCTATATATCAATATGATAGAAGTAGCAGCCTTTAAATTCTTAAAGTCACCCTGTAATTTAAATCACTCTGTGATTTTAAGCCGTCTATCTTGCTAGAAGCAATTGAAGTTTCAAATTTGCTTTGGAACCTTTCAGAAGTTATTTCTATGGGAGGTTGGATAATGTAAGGATTTTAAAATAGAGTTTAAATTTGCTATTAATTCAAAGCAGTTTTTCATAAGTTGTGTCAGTTATCCACAGTTCATGGTTATGCTTTTAAATTTCCTCTTGCCTCCTCATTAACTAGAGACAAACCTATTCACCATGTAGAATGGAGAGAAGACATTGTCCTTTAAATATGCTAATATCACACTAGAAAATTAGACATCTGGTCAGTTTAAATGCACCTTTCTCATGGAAACAAGTAAAAGATGAAAAACTTCTACAGAGGCCACAATGATTCTAATTTCAGTTTCTCTGGAGGATGCATTACCAGATTAGGGAACAGGTAACAGTCATGCGTTATTGAGGAAGCAGGTCAGATACGTCTAATAGATTTTGCTGTGCATCATACTATGATTTACAACTCTTAAGTGATTTTGCAGGGAAAATATTCAGAGGATGTAATGATAATGAGGAACAATCTGTCATCTTGTTAATTGCCTTTCAAACACCTGGAGGGTGCTATTAGGCTGCCCTTAGCCTCCTTTTAACCTGACTAAACAAGCCCAGCTCTCTCATAGTCTTTTCATAGGTCCTGTGCTCTAGGCTTCTGGCCATCTAGTAGCACTCTGCTCTTCAGTTTCTTACCATCCTTCTTGAACCAGAGGGCCCAAACATAGATGCAGTAATCCATACCAGTGCGGACTTATTCACAGTGTCTTATTCACAGTGAGAACACAGCTGGCTCATATGCCACTTGGTGTCCATCATAATCTCCAGGTGCTTCTCAGAAGGGCACTTAGCAGCCAGGCTCTTGACTATTTCTTTGTTTATAGAAGTTTAAGGTATTAACATGACTTCAATGAATTGCAAATGTTTATTTCTAGATGCTTCTTCTTCCAGTCATACATTCAAACACAGAAATATTGAAAATAAAAATCTTAAACAACTGAGTACCAGAAAACAAGCAAATAAATAAATAAATAAATATCCTGTGCCATTTGTTGACAAAACTGTATTGACTACACTGCTATTGAGGCGGCGGCTGTACGCAGCACAGCAAAATGCATTTTGTGGAATTCTTCATTCTTTGATGTGTCATTAAATAGCAAGATGGGAAGCCAGGATGAGTGAGGGGAAATGGATGACTGCAGAGAGCTTCTAAGAAGTCTAGGACGTAAGCAGGGATTGTTTTCTCTTGATACAGGGTCTCCATACTGTGCAGGCACGGACATCTTAAAGAAAATCTTGACTATAACTTTTTTACTCTAGCTGGTGAGTTTTAAGTGAGATTCCAGATTTTATAGCTGAATATTTTTAGTTTCTCTTGAGCCATAGTTTAAAATCATGCACTGCGCTTTTGAGTCATTGTGGTAGATTTCCTTTGCTAGTTTGGAACCACCCCAATCCAACAGCCCTGTGATGATGTCTAGACAATAGGGGAGCTAGGAAGCCTGAGCTGTGCCTTTTAAGTGACTGAAGAAGCTTGTAGAAGCCCAAGTGGACTCTGATATGAAGACTAGAGGCAGGATACAATGACTGTCTCTGCTGGAATATATCCTTAAGAGGTGATCGAATCTCCTAGGCATGTGAGATAAGTAAGCCGGTATAGGTCTCTAATATGCAACACACCTTTTACACACTTTTACACCCTTTACCTTTTACACACTGCAGCGCTGGAACTCCTTGGAAGCCTTTGCCATCTGTCACCTATGAACATTCTCTTCCCAAAGACCCCCAAAGTATGTGATATGAGTCTTGGGACTATTGACAATGTGAGGATTTTGATATGCAGCTCACAAGGTCAAAAAGTTTTTTCCCCAGATATATTCTGGTGCATATCATTTGTGTTTTTCAGAGGAGAGAAAACCATGAGAACGGACATTTACAGGAAAGAGGATTTTGTCACGCGGCATGTGTCCCCATTTTATAGAGGAGTTTTGAGAAAACTGTAGGGTTTTCTTAGTGTTTCAAGGTCAATATGTTTTGTAGCAGAATGTTTTCCTTTTGTTTTTAATTTCTAAGTCTCTTTGATGCCAATTATGCATGCTTCCATTTCTTTGCATTAAAGGTGGTATCTATCTGTTTTCTTCTGTATTTCAAGGGTTTCTATTCTGAAGTGTTATTTCTTTTTATGTTACTGCAGGTTACTTCAACACAGTATTTAATAGATTTTGCCCTTCAAGTGACTATCCACGTTTCGGATTACTCTTTCTTGAATTGTTAAACCAAACTTTTGCAAGATAAGTTTGATATTAGAACTTATAATAATTCTTAACATCAACTTTATTATTTCTCTGTACTTGCTGATCCTCCATAAGTTACAGCATATTATTGACTTAGAATCAGGAGGCATCCCACTATCCACCATTGAAATAGTCTCACTTGAGAGCCAATATATCATAAGTTTTTATTATTCAGCTATCCCACACACTCTCATATAGTATTACTTGGAACATTCATTTCAAAATTCTTTGTAACCTGTGGATTATGAAATGACTAAAAAACTCACAAACATCCACAGCCAAAAAACAGTGACGTAGTTTGATGGTTACCAGAGGGTTTGAGTCTCCAGGGTTCCCCCACCTTTATGTTGGTGTCACTTCATTTGAATCAATGGTGTGATATCCTGGAGAATCAGGATGCAAAGGGTTAGTACAGAACCCAGCTTTATTAATCTTCATTAGTGATCTGGAGGTGGAAGCAAACAGCTCATTAACAGAATTTGCAGATGTTAATAAATTGAGAGAAGTTATGTACCCGAGGGAAGGCTGAAAAATAATAAAAGGGTATCCAACAGGGGTTTAAAATGTGGACAGAAAATAACAATTTAACTCAGGAGATCTTATATTAATACAACTCAGAAAATAATTAAAAACACAAATAAGAATGCAAATTAATTCCATACCTCAAAATAGAGGATAAGACATTGCATCAGCAGAAGAATATCTTTTCTCTCAGGTATTTGGGAAGGAATGCAGGAAACTTTGCTTAGAATTACAGCCTGTCATCAATGATAGGCAAAATAGATAGGCAAAATAGGTAGATAGAGTCATGATGCAAGATGCTTCTGTTTTAGGGTTTTCAGTGAGCTGATGATGTCTCTAACTCACTAAAAATGCTCAGTGAATTCCAGCAATGGATTTTCCACAACTTTGGTTGTCTAAATATTCTCATTCTTTGATCAGTCTGGCAGGAGGGTGACTGGATTTAACCTTGATCAAAATTTATATGATAATATGCAGTTCGGAGTTTACAAATGTACAGATTGTGTATGCCTTTTTTTATGCACTGATAAAGATTAAGAATTCTATTAAAATAAGTAAATGCAGGAATTGCTGTTAAAAAATAAAGAGCAAGTATTACATCCCTTTGGCCTATCAGGACATCCTCACAAAGCTACTTCAGTCTTTTAGTAAATTTATTTACAGAAATAAATAACAATGCTATTATGTTTTAAACTACATGATTGGATAAAATAATTCATTTTAATTTCTGTCCTTGGACCTCAGTACCTGAAGACGTTTACGTGTCAAAAAACCTCAGTAAAAGCAATGATTACAAGAAAATCATGGTTGTTTATACATCATTTTTATTCCTATATTAGGCTCTGTGTATCCTCACTGTAGGGAATAATATCTCAGACACACAGAGAAATAAAAATTGTGCTGCTTGCTTTGGCTAGCTATAAGGACACAGTCATGAGCTCATCAGGACATAATGCCATTCAGATGTGAGCCTGAGGTTTGCTAAACATTGCCAATGATTTTGAAAGCTAATCCCTATTTCTTTTATATTTAGAAAGTTAAAAGTATAATTAAAAACTTCAGTTTGTTTAGTTTGTTGTCCAAATGTAATACAGCTCACTATATACCTAGCATGTTTTGCAACAGCATCTTCCCTCCAGTAATTTCCTATGCAGGGCACTTTTCTCCTTGTAATCTTTTCACCTTGTTTATTTGTTCAATGTTCATATCAAACCAGAAAATGTTCCCTTTCTATTCCCAATACAACCATTCTTCTTTCTCTTCTGCCCGCCTTTTATTAGAATGATGTTTACTGCAGTAGCCCTTCCCCTGCTTTTCCCTTCCTTCTCTAATTGCATTGAGGACTATTTGGAATTATTCCCTCTGTCTCTAAAGACTCTTTAAGATCAGATTAGTTGATGATCTCATCATTTTTCCAGTCCCTTAGTTGGAGGTGGCCTAGAGCTTCTCATTTTGAGTTTGACTTAATATGATGTTCTCCTGTCGTTGCCACTCAAGCATATGTATCACAGCTGTGAAGCTACAGAACATGCAAGTTTTGGCAGTTATCAAGCTTGCCTTGCATTTGAGGATGATGAGATAAAAAAGAGCTGTAGCACCCTGAGACACGAATGATCACATATGGGGGAAAAGGAAAGAAAATAAAGATTGTTCAGGCTTTGACCTCAAGTGCACATTTTTGTGTGTCTGGTTGCCTAACGATACACATCTGTGAAATCAGCATTGTATGCCCTCTAAAAAAGGGCAGTTCAATTTGTTGATGTTATTGTGGAATGACAGAGCATGATTTGATCAGCATTTGTACAGTACAATCGAACTCAAGAAAAATGAGGAATACTGAAAATATGTAGGCTTTGCAGACAGGCAGAGGAGGATGAGCAATGGAATGGAATTTCAGCTAATGTGTGTGGTATGTCCGGAATCTTTATCTGAGATATACTATTAAAATTGAATTTTTCAGAAGAAATATAGGACTGTCAGAGAAACACCACTGGCAGCATGAGAGAAAATAGTCATTGCTTTCATTCTATTATTTATCTGCTTTACAAGCATAAATCAGTCGTTATGCTTTAACACAAAATACTTAATATGTCCCTTTCCCCTATGCAATTCCACAGGTATCCAGTGAAACAATCTTCTTGGCTGTCAAATACACATACCTTGGAATTGCACACCCATACATTTAGGGCCAGGTTCACTGTCTTTCACCAGCTGGAGTCCTCTCATTCATCACACTAGGTCAGGTCACCAAAGTAGTGCTGGTGGGCTTGCTTGGCCAGCTTCCCTGTGTGGCAGCTGCAGAGTGCTGACCATGATTAATTGTGTTGCATTTACAGTGCTATATTAATTGTTTTGCTTCGCAGATGAAAAAAAAATTCAAAACTGTTAGGTCTCTAACAAGACACAAGTTGCTGATTTAGTTTCTTTGTATCGGGAACCAAAATGTATCAAGCAGTAATGCTGCATAGATCATAGCTGATGTGACACTCTAAATTGATCAACACTTCATATTTGTAGTTTAATATTGGTGCTATAACACCGTTATAGCACTGATAAATGACATTCCTCTCTTATTTTCTCCTATGATTATGACTCAGGATACTGAGTATCATGAAGTATCTTCCAGCCAAATAAGCTGTTAACAGTGTTTTGAAGATTCTAAAATAAATGAATAATTAGGACATATGAAGATTTATATTTAATTCAAGGTTTTGTATTTTCTCTAAAAAATGTTTTTTATCTTTTAAGCTCTTGTGGTCAATAGCTTTTGCAGTTTGTACAAAACCTGAAAGCTGAAGCCAAATTGGCTGAATGCCTCTTTTTTTTCTCTGTCTCTCTCTTTTGGCTGTAATTGAAAAAAAATCCATACTTTTTACATTTTTAAAAAAAAATATAGTCTGGGATTTGAATAGGAGCCTACAGGATTTATTTCCTTTCCATCCCAAACACTGAGTCCAATATGGTGCTCCTTAAAGCTAAACGCAGGGTGATGTCTTTGGCTAGTTTATGACCAGAGTGCTTAGTACCATTCTGTTTTATCAAGTCCTACCTTGTTTTTTCTTTTCAAAATTCCACCTAAAACTTTAGTCTGTGATTTCACGTCAGAGATTAGTAAGCCTAATAGCTGTTCCCTACCAAAAAAGACAACACTGTTTCTCCTTTTCCCATCCTCAGCTACAGGGTCCTCCCATCTTCCTCACTGTTGTTCATCTAATATACAGTGGGTGAGCTGACAATCAGAAATTATTCACTTGGTGGGTGGAGGGAGGGAATAACATTTCTTTACTGATATCTTAATTAGTTCACTACGGGGAAGGAGAAGTGCCCATACTGACAGAAGGCAAATAGGCATGTATGGTGGGAAGGAGTTGCAGAGAGGGGAGGACAGAGATCTGTTCTGACAGCAGAGAGCATGAAACTCACCTTTAACGTCTGGTCCACAGCTTGCTGGGTTAAATAGAAATGTTCTTATTTGGTGGGAATCCCATCGAACTTTGAATCACGTTCTTATTGATTTTTATGGTGTCCTCATAGTTATTACTCATAATACTCTTAGTTGAATGCCCTACATAGGTGTGAAAACCCAGCAATACACAATATTATATTGCTTTTTCTACTTTTAGTTCAGCATGGTCCAGGCAAATTATCACTGAATCTGGTTCTTCTCTCATTTCTGCCTATAAAATCATAAATATCTCTGTTGAAGACAATCAAATTATGGTGCTGCAGAAGCGGACTGAGGAAAGTGTCAGAGTGGTGGTTCTTGGTTGGATCCTACTCCCTTGAATCTAGCTGAGGATGGAGTGACACAGTAATGAAGAGCTACTCAGCTGCTTTTTCCTTTCTGTTTGGAAGCTTCTAGACCAAACATGTTGCTTGTAGTCCAGGAAAGCTATTCTCTACTCAAAGACTCTATTCAAAACAAACAAACAAAAAAAACCAAAATTCAATGCGCATGCTGGCCTTCATATCCTCTGTGAAAGTTTGTCTGTTCTTGAGAAGCAAACTGCATCCCGATCAGAGAAGCTAAAGGCTCCCCTAGATTTAATTGCATTGGCTTACTATACTACTACCTTTGGCTGTGTGCCTTGCCTCTCCGTTCATGCTGAATACACTAGAACAGACGCATGCCCGCCCCTCATCAGCCTTTCTTCATAGGCTTGTTTTTTAGCATAAATCTACTGCCTTTCACTACTTAAATTAATATGTTGAGCTGTGAACTTGAGTGAGTCAGGTAACAAAGCATGTTTCCTTCTCTCTCTCCTGCTATGGGGCAGTAAATTCTGGTAGAATAGATAAGAAATGAATATCATGTTTTATCATATAGCTGTTAAATCCCTTGGTGAACATCTGTCAGAACCCTAAGAAAAAGAGCAAGAAGCCATACTCTCATCATAGTTTGGAGGAAAAAGGGAATTCTGAGGCCTAATTTAGCCTTAGAATGCTGAAAAAAGAAGCTATTTCAGATATTTTCTGCCATCTCATTCCTCTCAAAGTTCACCTAAACTACATTTTTTTCATATAAAAAGACAACGTGTTGGAAGAAATCAGTCCATTATCAATTTGTCTACATAAGGTCATGAACTTTAGCTTTTAGGTCAAAAAAAGGTACCAAAAATTTGTTCCCACAAAAGGCACCGTAACACTGACAGGCACACTGACAAAGGATTTATTTTTGATTCAGTCCCATCTAATTGTATGTGATTATATCTATTTCAATGCATCATATAAAAACAAGCAGAAGGAAATTTTTATAGTATGGCAATCATAATCTAACGCAGTATCTTTTGTCATGCACAATTCACATTCTTTGTGCAGTATGACTAATACATGTGAAAAGTTGGAATGTTTTAACAGGTCCCTTTAGAAACTGGGATAAAAATAAAAGCTATGCAGTCAGATAAAAGTGAGAAATAAAACACATTAAGTTTTCCAATACTTTGGCTTTGCTCTGAACTATCAGTGCCATCTGGTTTAAAGGCCAAATAATTCAGGCGAGGAAGAAGTATCTAAGAGTGATCTAAGAGTAAGAGTGATCTCCTGGTGGAATAGAAGTTCTTAATACATTTGGTGTCTCTACTGCTGACAGGGAAAATAGAGTGAAGATGAAAAACAGGGTGTATGGCTGAAACAGCAGCACTTTGATCTTGGGCTGTGCTTTTATACAGCTCTGCATCCTTCAGAGCCTGGCTAAATCTACGTTAAATCAGCTCTTATGTTTCTCCATGCGAGTGCAGGGAGAATTGCTGCTACAGAGGAGAACAGGGTTAAAAAGGCTCAATGGTGAGTTTCAAAACTTACCTACAGAGCAGTTTTCAACCCAGTCATGGTCATAACCAAATATCTGGCCCCGTATATCTTTATTGTTCTTGATGCACAATAGTTTCAACGATTACAGAGCTGCAAGTCCTTGTTGAAGCCTCACAACACCCATATATATATCCAAGGTTAATCAGAGAATTATACTAAAAGTTTCTGGTGACTAAATAAATCTATTTTAATTTTTATGGATAATAGTTTGTGGGATTTATAAAACAACTATGGAATTTTATTTTCTAACAAGTTTTTTATGGCAGTTATATACAACAGACACTGGAATGGGGTTCATCCCACCCGAAAATCAGAAACTTTGTTAAAATCTTTGCCATTCTGTCTTCATAGCAACTTGCAGTGGCAGCATAACCCAGTGGTGGAAATATGTAAGAAGGAGGTAACAATCAATAATGAAGGCACTGTAGGACAAATTTCTGTACATATTTTTTTCCTTGAAGGTATTACAGACTGTTACAAAGTTTTCTCCTGAGATCCTCACCAGCTAAAAATTGTTAGAGCTGCCTTGATCCTTCAGTTTCATTTTCTAAATCCTTGAGTGGATGTGCCAGCTACTCTGCTTCACCTAGATCACGTGGGGTATGTGGGTGACTATAACCAAAACAATTCTGTAATTCTGTAGCCGAGTTTATTTCAGCTTAGAGAAGCCAGGCTACATTCTCCAGCTGAACTAACTCCTGAATTCTTGTACTGCAGCTAAGTTTTAACAAGGCCAAGCACATTTCTCTTCTGCTTTTCCATATTTGACTATATTCAAAGTGTTGCAAGAGGAGGGCAGAGAAGCGGTTATTCCATCTCTCTGCCTGCTGGCAGATCCATCCTTCTGTAGCTCCCAGGCTGACCCACATCCCTCCCTGCCTCCTGTGCTCAGGAGGAAGGCAGAAAGCATGTCCCTGTAAACAAATGGTAAAGAACTGGCACAGATTTTCCTCTTTGGAGTATTCTGCATACTTTCCTATGTATTTCCATTCTTATTTCTTTTTCTTATCAAAGAGATTGCCTGCATAATGTGTGAAGCAATAGTACTTCCTGTTAGGAAGGGCTGGAGTTTAATTCAAATCTGGTTCTGTTCTGGTTTTGTTTTGTGTGTCTATTTTAGGAGAGCTAAGTTGCAATCATGAAAGGAACCTAATCCACATGTGCCTATCTTCCCAACTCACATTCAATTATTTAATTTCACCGGTAGCTTGATGTCTAATTGCTCTCAATACTACTGAGAAACTCCAGTTATACAACTTCAGATATTCTGTATACTGATATTATTTTAGATTTTCTTAGCTATGGAAGATTGGTTTCAAAATAAGACACACTTTAACATATTGTACCTTCTCCCTATTTGCTTACATATCAGTCGGGTCAGCAGTTTTGAAATAACTACAACCTTGTTCATTAATGTGTTTGTTGTCATTTTTGCTACACCAAACTTGGCATCAAATTACTCATCAACATACTGAAAAGCTTGCTCTGGTGGTAGGAGGATAATCGAATTGTCAGCAAAGATCAGTAAATTAATGTTAACCTTTCCTGTTTGAATTCTATAGTTCTTCAAATCCTGTTCATAAAACAAGGAGAAAGACTTAATGGAAAATGTGCTAGAAGCCTGATTAGAATTTAAATATATGAAAAGTGTTCTTCAGTGTAGCAGACTTAGAAAAGTGGTAGCAAAAATGAATCCCTAAATGTTTTTACGTATTCCTGTACCTACTAACTAACAGTTACCAGAGACTCAGTCATTCTCCAGAAAAACTCTGTCTCACTGGCATGATTTTTGTCTGCTTTTCCTTGTCTCTCCTTACTTTTCCTTGTTTTTTTTTCTTATTTTATCTTTTTTATTTTAATCTTTTTTATATACTTAGAGACATTAGTAATATAACTTTTTAGTGCTTGTGCTTTGGTATGATGTCTCCAGATAAGATTTTCTTTTTACATTGTTATATATATTTGCAGGAGAAGTGAAAATAGAGGCAGTCATTATATTTGTGAAAATACTGAGGTTAGAGAATGTACAAAAAAAAAAAAATTCCTGATATTTCTGGTGTGTCAAAAATTTTCTTGGCTGGAAAATTTGCTTTCCTTAATATGCCCACTTACTCCACAGTCTTTAAGTATATTTGTGCTGTATGCACTAGTTTTAAAACAATATGCCTAAGACAAGACCAAAGACTATCTATGCAGTCAATTCAAAGATGTAGCTGTAATACAAGGTAACTGGTTCTTCACAAGACAAATGGCTCAGACATGAATATTGAAAATATTAGCATCCATCCATCTTTTCCCTGTCTTCCTTTGACCTCTATTGAAAAATGGCCTCCCTTCAAAGTATGCATTCCCTTACCATGAAGTTGCAGCTGGAACTGAATATGGACTGGAATAGACAATAAGTATGAACAAGACAGTTATTCATGACCCTCTTGAAAATAAGTGTTTCTTACAAGTTACACAGATGTAGTTATACAGATGCCTATCTACCTTCTAATCAAATGGGTACTGATGGTAGAAAAGTCTAAAAAAAGGTCTAAAAAATCTCTACCTATGGAAAGAAATGACAAGATTTATTCAAAATAAATAAATAAATTTAATTGTGGAGATGTTTTTCATGACCATGGTTAATTATTTTCTTTGCTGATTTATTTTTAAAGAGGAGCATGCATTTTTCTACAGTGTACTGCTTTTTTTTGATGGGGCAGGACAGGAGGTGGTTGTTGTTGTTAACTACTTACAGCAGAGGAAAAGCTGATACTGGTACTTCACTTCTTGAATACCCAGGAATAGAGTCTGCAGGCTGCTGTAGGATCCCTACAGGAGCTCAACCTCTGTTTGAGAACTGTTGCCTGCAAAGCAGAGTTTGGCTGGCTCTTGTCACTGAAGAGGCAGAAGGGAGTAGAGAGGTAACACTAGTATTTGCGACTAATCCTAATATGTAAGGGCTGATGAACCCATAACGCTCTATGAACAAGGTCTCTGTAGATATCTTCCCAGCATATTACATACTTGACACATTTGCCACTTCTGGAGAAGTGTGATAGGAAGGATGGGGTGGATGGGCAGAGTGGCAAGGGGGTTTTACCAAGTATTTTTCCACTTGTTGAGGATATTTTTTTTCTAATGATGGTTTATAATAGTCTTTACTTAAAAAGAAATTATGTCAGCTGGATTTGGACTTTCAAGCTCTTATCTCTGCATTTTACTACTCAATGGATGATATTTCCCAAAAGCTACCACAATGGCATAGAGGTGTAGAGAGATTTCTGCGTACAAAGAAATTGTGTGCCTTGGGTTCATTTGTGCTGAATGGGAACAAACAAAACTCAGTCATATGGCTGTAACTGTTGTGTTTTCTGTTTCTTTCATTCAGGAAGAAGTCTGAAGATCCTCTGAAAAAGAATATTCTAGAGGTAAGAGTGATTATGCAAGGAAGGAAGAAAGAAATGAGGGGCATTTGGAGGCAATATGGAAGTCAACGTCTTGTTAGAGCTCTGCCTCAAGCAGCATTGTCTACAGAAACACTGATGTGCAGCAGTATCTCAACAGCTAATGCTAAACAACATTGTTCCTTGGAGTGTCTGGAAGAACATAATAAATGTGCCATTTAGAAAGCAGGAAGATATATTGTAAATCTTGCCCAGGGTTCTCTCTCAAATAATGCTGTTTAGACTGAACTGCTGTGACCTTGAATTCACATTCACACATTGGCTGCATAATGCCTTTCTCAGTTAGCAAGATGGTTAATGCCAAACTTGATCAATAAGATGATCAATTCTACTTCAGGTAGATACTTGTTTTGTCAAACAGTATTCAGTGTGTAATATTTGTTACAAAAATGGGGGGAAGAAGGTACTTGGTGATCATCAAATTTGCTACATACCAGAGGCTCAGGAAAAACTTTGAATTACATGAAAGTGGAGCATTAAATGTGGTATACTGCATATAGACCAAATAATATTGTTATTATCTTTGAAAAGCAGCTATAATCCACATGAAACATACAACAGCCTAAATGAAGAGAAAAAAATGAATACAAGACTACCCGATTTCCCACAGGGTTATTCCAGTTTTAAATCAACATAGTTCACACCAAAACCTGATATAACATTACAAGGAATTTGCCCATCAAAAGCACAACAAGAAAGGAAGGAGGGGAAAGTCTTCTTTTGAGATTCTGTAGATGTTGTTATGTTTAGTTCTTTCAGATATGTACTGACAATACCAAGACAATACTTTTACCAAGTATTAGTTGAAAAATGCCTGATGTTTCCAGTAAGCAAAATATTATTTTGTCTATTTAAAGTGAGTAGAATTTGAGCTCGCCTTTCATCACATCCTTTGAAAAGGATGTGATGAATATTGCGAAAATTGCAATATTGCAAAGAGTACTTGTTTTTTTCTTTTATGCTTTCCAGTGTTCACAAGGAATACACCATCTTCGATCCATATGATACATGCGATTCATAACTCCATAGATCATTGTGGGATGCTTTTTTGAAGATTCAGGTTAGTGGCTTTTTTGGTTGACAAAGTAACTGTTTTCTGCATGATAAGAGATGTGTGCATAAACTAAGCACAAGAAGGTAAATATGTAGTTTGCTTACTTTCTAATTTGGGAATGCATGCTAATTTTTAGGTTTGCAGAAGTTAGGCAGACAATATGTAACAATTAAACCAGTTCTAGTTCCTCATTTGAGTAACTTAAAGAATAAATGTGAAAGCATTGTTTGTTCTTACCATACACACCTTTGGGTCAACAGCTGAGCTGTGTTATATATTATTAAATACATTTAATCAAAGTAAATCTGAATCTTTAGCCGAATATTATTCAAATTCCAACACATGAAGGGAAGGAGTTGCTGTGATTTTACGAAGAGGTTTGATACAGTTCGTTCTGACTAACGACAAGGTTCAGCCTGATATTTCAACCAGTTTTTAATCTGCACCTATTGTCAAATGAAGGGAAAAAATAGGTTTTTTGTTCAAACAACAATTATTTCAATAGACTTAAATGAATGAACATGATGAATCTTACATCATGTATACATATATAAATGCACACTTTACGTAGTATACAGATGCCTGCAATTTTCCCTTATTGCAAAAAATGAGTAGTTTTCAACCTATACAGAAAGACTTATAATGAGTAATGTGGGTCATGGCAATACACCAGCTTAAAAACAACAAGTTTTAAAATATATAGTTTTGTTTTACTTATTGTCAAAAGAAACATGGTAATGTTATGAAGTCCAAGTGCTGTCTCCTAAGATGCCTGGCGTGAAATCTTGAACCCACTGAGATCAACAGGAATTTTGTCCTTAACTTCAGCGGCTTAAGTTTATATGTGTTTATGTGTCAGAACAGTGATTGGAAGCATAAAATCTCAGTCCCACCTGGGAGCCACCTCTGATAGTACAAACCTAAGAAATGACTCAACTAAATAGAGAAAAAAGCCCTTTACCACAAGATATGTAAACTGCAGGACCCAGCAATCTAAAGACTAATGATTTTGCTTAAATTTTTCCAGTCCCTATGTCATGTTCAAGTAGCAGAAATACAAGTAATTTATTTCTAAATAGATCCAGTGAGAATATTAGCCTCTTATGGCTATGATTCCAGTAGATGTTGATTGTCTGCACTGATAATATGTTAATATTTTCTTTCCAGCATTGAAAATGACTATAATAATGTGAACCAAAGTCTCAACTTTTCACAATAGTCTTTGTAAGAAACAATAGGCAGGTCCCTGAAGGCATAGCTTTAATTTACATATAGATTGAAGGTTATGACTGGTACTTATGTTATCTGAACACCCCCAGTAGTACTGTCTCCTGAACTCTATGGAAATACATATTTAGTTAGGACTGTATAGATTTTAAAATTGAATACCTAGGTTGTATTTTGCTGTGTTTAAAGATTAGTCCTCATGCTCCATGAATGGAAAATAGTGTTTAAAAACTGAAAAGAAAAAAAAAATCAGTTCCTCGTGAAACACATTTTTCTGCCGCTATAGACATACCATAAGTAACGGATTTATGTCCGATGCCTTGCACTATGAAGCAATTCTTGACAGAGATAAATCAGCCTGATAAAACTGAAAAAAAAAACATGAATCAAAAGAAAGGGGGAAAAACAAAAGGTATTAAGACCAGATAAGTACAAAAATAACTAAGTTAACTGAATAAACATTATGAAAACAAAATATAGCCAAGGGAATAGTAAGGAAGTAGCATAAATACTTCAAAGAAAGTCTTATTTTCATGAAAAACAATACTATGATTAGTCTCAGTTTTCTAGCCTAAAGATATTTTTCTAAAATTCTTTTGTACATTATTCATATTCTTAGTATAAAGAGCCATGTTGGCTCTGTGATGATTGGTAGTAGGGTAGCAACAGAAAGAGCTGTTTTGCTTTCTGCTTTGCATTCTTTCATTAAAGTGGGCTCGAATGGTAAAGTGGCAGTGGAATTTGGCACTCAAGTGTCTACCTTTGGTCTCACAGCTAGAATTTGATTCCCAGCATTCAGAGTATCTTTTGAAAATGATGAGTCAGACAGATGCTGGCAGACTTCCAGCTCTTGGTTACATGTGTGAAAGGATACTGCTTTTCTTTTAAAGAAGGGAAAGAAAGAAAAAAAAAATCCCAGATGAGCAGTCATAGTTTTGTGCCCAGAGAGAAGGATGAACCAAATTTGCATTAGAAACCCCTGCACCCAGTTAGGGAGTAGAGGAATGTACCGTAGTCATAAGAAGACATCTCTTGCATTTCCAATTCTCAACAGCAGGAGAGGAAACAAAGTTTATAAGGATAATTTTTTTTTTAAAGGAAAGTTTCGTAAGGTTGAAAACAATCTTTTAAAAATATTTTGAATATTAAATAATAAAAGAAATCTATATCTTGAAAGATATAAGCTTGCTTTTCACCTTTGACCAACTACCAATTAACACAACTATGTTGATCTCAGAGACATTTTTCCTCATTTAAACCTATGTGAGCTAGAGATACGATGTGAATCTTGTCACAGGGAGAAACAAGTGCTGGTACCACCAGTAGAACCACTTTGCCTGGTAAACAAATGATTGAGGCGTGGAACCTGGGTCCAGTCTGGATTCCAAAACTCCCCCAAATTCAGGTAAAGGTTGGATATGATATTTTTCATTTAAACTAAAGCCAGTAATTTCCGATGAACTAAAGGGTAAAGGGTTAAGATTCATTTAATGCCACACACACGGGTGACCTCTCCTGGCCAAGGACAAAATTGTTAAAACATTCTTCCCTGAGTTTTCAACCTCTTTTTTTTTAGCTTAAATCAGATTATTCCCCTCTGAAAAGAAGTACCCAAAACCCCATTTCCTAACACTGTGACTTTATTCATCAAAAAGAGGAAAAGTCCAAATGTGAATGGTATTTAATCTGCCTATTGTATCAATCTGGAGTATGCCATGATTTATTGGTATTTATGGTACATTCTAAGTTACCCCAGCAACAGACTATCTGGCTCTATGATTGCCACTTTTAAGGTTGAAAAAGTTCAGAGTGAAAATCTGCAAGCAAAAATGAGTGTTGAATTCTCAACTTGCAAATGTAACTGATGCAATTGCATACACAAATATAAATTCCCTACTATATTTCCAAAGGAGGTGGTTTTGTCAGTAAGTCTTGTTGAATGTGGCTGGAAGGAAGTTCAGGACCATCCCCAAAGGGCATTAGAGGCCAAATAGTAGTGAATGAGAGTCCAGAAGACTAAAATACAGATAAGTGAAATCCTGACCAGTAGAGACGTCAATGAGAGTTTTGCAATCACGCTCAGCAACACCACAGGTCACCCCTAAGTCTTTAAACAATTTACTCATATTTTAAATTATTCTAAAAGTACAATATCACATAAGCTGGGAAATTATTTCATTTAAAACATTAAAGCAATAATATTTATTATTTTTATAGTAATAATTTACTCAGATTTTCTCAGCAGAAGTGTTTAAAAAGTTTCTGCAAAGCAGAAATATGGATAAACCTGTACACGATCGTTTTGAAAACTATCTTCTTTTGCTATTCAGATGAGAATACAGATGTAAAGTCTTAGTTATGGTTGGTGGCTACCATAAGACAACCATAAAACGTATAAAGAGCTGCTTAAATATTTTCAGTGCAGTGGCTGAGGCTTCTTAAATATTGTAGCTGTTACAACAGATGAAGCTCCATCTGTGGTTGGTAGTAAGTTTAGTTCAATATCGTGTTAAAGTCACTCTCTGGTTGATGGAGTTTCAATCTATCAATCAGGCACTAAGAGGGACCTTCTTCTAAAGCAAGGTTAGAAATTTTGTACGCGGGATGATGAAACCTGTGAATACCATTGCTGAAAGACTTTTTAATAGCTGATACTTTATGACATCAGATCTCAAATTCAGAATTCCCGAGACACAGAAGCAGCACATGGCAAATCAATTTTTTATTTTCAATTGCTTTTTGAAATATTCTTTGCAAAAGACACCTGTTGTTATGTCTGAAGAGCTAATCCAGCATCATTATACTTCCTGGATAAACACCCTGATTATTTTTAGAATTTTAATTAATACCTCATTATTTTAAGCTTAAAATTTAACTTAATAGGATAACAAATCCTTTGGAAATATCTATGCTGTGATGTTAACTGAGGGCCTGAAATTGTACTTGATGCAAAACACTCTACCTTCCCCTAGGTTGAAGACTGATGTGAGAAGTCACCAAGGGATGAACATATCTGAATTTCCAACAGGTACAAAGGGGATGTATTTGAGTTTAGATCCCACCCGGGAAAAGGTTTGAGCTTAACAGACTTAGACTATTCAGTGCTGTGAACTCCAGCCCAGCTTGGACACAGATAACAGAGTTGTCTAAGTGTAATTTTATTGATTTAATTTATCTAGGATTTCCCTTTGTGGTTGAAAAGGAACTTTGAATATATAGGGAAGATTTGGTCACTGGGAGCCGAAATACTTTACTTTATTGAGGAAACATCTGGAAAACTTAGATACTTTCATATATGATGTTGGCAACATCAAAGCAGTACTCCAGTCATATTCAGATATAACCGGGAAGTCATTGAAAATCTTTCCATTATAACTTCTGAAGTTCCCCAGCTGCTAAGAAAAACACTGCCACACCGCCACTGGTAGCCACACACAGACCTGTTCGAGGGCTCTGCCTCATACAATTCAAGTGGCTGGGAATCTCCCCGCCTCCGCAGGAAACAGGCAATTTCCAGGATACTTCTATTCAGGAGGAGAGCCTTTGTTAAACACTTGGCTTTTTGATTGAAAATATGGAGCATGGTGGAATTAAAGAAAATCAATTCAGTCCCCGAAATGAACTCTTGCAAATTTAAAGCTCGTTGTCTGGTTCCTCCTGTTTCTCTAGGGGAAAGAGAGACGGGGGAGCATCACCATTGTTGACAGCTTTCGGTTTAATTTTCTCACATGAATTAATTCATCACGTCTGACACTGAGAAATAACTAATGGGTGAGATGAGTGTATGTGTGTGGCTTTGAAAAGGAAATACTGGCCTTGAAATACTGCTTTCTTTTTTGTATTCACCTGCAGAAATCCCAGGAAGAGTTTGAGAAATGCCCCTCCACACTCAAGGGCTAAATTTTTGGTATGTGCTACCAAAAATATTTATTAGTGCTACTGTATAGTCTGTTGTCTGTTTTTGATGTGTAGGTGTAGATTAATTTCTTTTGAGTTTTTCTATTTAGAGCTGAAATTTCAATTGCACACTCAGCCATAGGAAAAAGAAAGGAATGGATAAATTTTATGGAAATTAAGGAAATATGATATGAAATCTGAGACATCACAGAATTCACTAACCTTCCGGCAATCTTACTTCACTTCACATTTTACTGTCCTGCATCTGAATTTGTGTTACATTTTGTAACGTAGGCAAAAATCCACATTGATATTTTAGTTTTAAAAGGCCAAGTGCACATATAAAGTGGGCCAGCATGCAATAACATTTTCAAAGCTCAGTGTTTGTATCACAGCATGGATACCTTAGCAATGGCAATTGTAGAAATGTAGAAGTGTAGAAGAACTTCAAGGACAATTTTGCAAGAAAGTTGTTTTACACGAAAAGGAGTCAGGCAATTCATGTTTTAATTTCATCAATACAGAGGAAACAGGATGTCGGGGTTTGGATAAATGACAATGAGTAAATAGTTTCTTTTCTAAGTTTTGTTTCTGCAATTTATGTGTTAATTGGTTTTACCTTCTGTTACTCTAATGTGAAATTGCTTTGTTAATCACTCTATAGAAAGGAAAACACTACACTTTTCTCTTTTGAATCAGGCAGCATTGCCCTTCAGTCTCTTTAGGTGAGATATTAAGTCTTCTCTTTTCAAGGAACTGCCCTTTAAGCAATATATATTTAGTCTTTTTCCTTTTTTCCTTCCTCCTCCTTCCTTCCCTCCTTCCCTCCCTTCCTCCTTCCTTCTTTCTTTCTCTCTGGCTGGACTGTGCTAAAGCCAATGCCAAGAGCTCTTCCAGTCTGCAAAGAGTCCAGACAGATGTTAATCTGATGGTGTGCCTCTGTTGTGTTCATGGGGTATAACATTAAAAATACACCCAAGAAAATAATATCTAAAAACTTCTACTTACTACTTGCAACTAGGTAGCTTTTTCTTGTTCTCGCACTGAATCTTCCTTAGGAAATACAGACGAATGGAAGAATGGAAGAAACAGGGCACTTGATCTACATGTTTAATTTTTCTTTCCTCTACAATGAAACCCACATGTTATATTAAAATATCCAATACAGCACTTACCTGTTTCACCTGTGAGACTCACTGCTGTGAGGAACTCTTGAATTTTTCCTATCTTCTTTGATTTTTAAGTTGTTAATGATCAGCACATGCATGCCTAGAGCACAATTTAGTCCCATGAATTAGTCTTGAAATGATCCTGTGGTCAGTGTAGAGCTTATAGAAAATAACAAAATAGAAAATATCAAAACTGATGCAGTTCCTAAAGGGAAGAAGAGAAGTCAGCTCTCAGAACTTTGCCTATTTAAAAAGAGAATATTTAGGTAGTACCACCTCAGCCAATGATGGGACAAAGGAAAACTTAATACTGCATTTAGTTTTCACACGTCAGCAGAGTCTGATATTCTGAGTACTTTTGTTCAAAGCATCACTAATATCATTTGTCCTTATCATGCCATCCTTTATTTCCTTTATTTCCCATGCTTCAGACTATTTTACTAAATTGCATAGCCACAATGGTTTTATACAATAAGTACTTACAGGCTTCCGTCAAGAGGTGTTGAAACAAACTTATCAAAAACTTTGCCTATCTAATGTCTTCCCAAAATTCAGAGCAAGGTAATACCCAGAATTACTTGAGAGTCCTCCAGAGTGTTAGATCCCTGAAGATCTGAAGGCAACAGCAGTGGTACCATGCGGCTGAAGCACATCCCTTGAGCCTTCCCTGGTTTTAAACAAATCAGCACAATAGGAAAATGGCTCAGAGATCTGGTTCATCAGGGTAACCTTCTAGTCTGACCTCCAAACCTGTCTCATAACCTTAGGCACTTGGCTATTTATTTCCTTGTGTGAATGGAAGTGATTTCTCATTCATAGATGCATGGGCATTTGTTCCCATCCTAGGAATGCTGTGCTGGCTAAAATCTGCTTCGACAAAGAAGCTGACCAGGTCTAACTTCAAAACTAGGTCTGTCCTCAAAGCTAGGACATACTAGATCCTCTTTAGACCATAGTTTGTTCTTTGTGATGGGTCTGTTGAAAGAATTTTAGCTTTCCATAAAGTAAATCAAGTGTCGAGAAGCCAATAAATATCTGTGATATCTCCTTAATCGCAAATGAGAGATAAAGTAATATACTGTCCCATAGCCAAGTTTCCATAATTGTAAATTTTTAAAGCATTCCCAGCGCATACCACTGAACAGTTTTACTAATCTGTCAGGAAAGGATCTTACCAGACAATCCTTTAATTGAGGCCAGTGTTTCTGTTTCAGACAAGATGGGGACTGCTGAGCTTTTGAGTTCCTCCACTAACACACTGTTTCTTCATAACCTGAATATATCAAATGGGTCAAGCAATACTACAGCGCTAAAAGTGCCTACTCATTGTGGCTTCCAGAAGACTGCAAACTGTGCCTGAACCTTTCAAATAAGTTATATGTTGGAATGAAGAGGACTGTGGGTTTAGGTCATCACCTGACATTCTGGGCAACAGATTTCAGGTCAGAAGCCAGGTCAGCATCCACTCCTCAGATCTGCACTCCCGCAGATGGTTAGATCTCACATGTCATAAATCAGGTAAAAGATCAAATTCTAATGCATCCAGGAAACCAAAAGGTATATTTAAAAGTCTTATATCACCCTGTCCAGGATTTCCCTTACCAAAAGAAAGGCTTAACCTCTAACTTCAGATCTGGAAGCTACATCGTCAATTTAACACCTCTAACTTTGGCGATCTGTTCATACAGCATGGTTAGCTTAGCCACAGTCATTGACTTTTCAAGATACATAGTCATACATATCACAGTCATCCATCTTTCAAGATTATCTTCTAATGGGCTTTTAGAAGTAAACCTTCTAGTGTTATACTGTTCCTTTAATTCTTACAGAGTATTTTCATTTTGCTTGTCCTCCTGCCTATTGTTAACAAGGTCAGTCACAGACAAAATTTGCTGATACAGCTACAGAGGGGACATCTTGAATGCCATACTTCAGACAAGACAGTCTGTTAAATATGAAAGACCAACAAGAATTAGTAACTACTTCCCAAAGTTCAGATAGTGCTACTCTATCATGGGAAGGGAGCCCTTACCATCCTTCTGCCATCCCCAGTCCTTCTCTTTATCAGTACTAACCTGCTTCAACCCCCACCTTCCCAGGGGAAGGGAAAAACCCTAAAACCTTCTCTAGCCACAAACATATATGTAAATTTCTATGACTTTGGGGGGCTGGAAACCCACCAGCTTTGGATGATTCCCAGCACCTGTGCATGATTTCCTCACAAAATGGGATCAGCTGCCTTTTTAAGGGCCCCAAAACTCACATGCTCTCTAATACCGGAGTGGAGGAGAAAAAAATTTCTTAAATTTTACTTAAGCAAGCACTGGAGTGGAAGATAAATTAGAGCTTATGGACTCATGAACAGGAGGTTAAGCTGAAGGGAGAAATAGAGTAAGGGCAAAGTTGGGAGGGAGTAACGGGATCTGCTGTAAATCAGGAAAGAACACTAAAAAAAGAACAATAAGGCTGAAGGAAAATAAGTATTCTGGTGAAGATGTAAAACTTAGGCTAGGAATGAAAATGAGACTAACTGGGCATGAATAAGGGAAGAGGCATGAGGTACAGTAGAAAAAGGGAGACTAGAATTAATAGAAACATGAGCAGAGTAAATATAAAAGTAGAAAGTCACTTCTGCACATAAACAAAGAAAATAAAACCCCAACTGTTGAATTAATGTGTTATATTTATTTGTTTTATAGTGAAAACTGGAAGAATTTGCTTGTAAAAAGGAACCAGCTTTAGAAATCATTCCAAAAGTGGGGTTTGGGCATGGTAGACCAGAACAGCTGTTCAGAAGCCATTACAGTCGATTGTGCAAATTTTTCTTAGTTCAGTGCTTATTGGCTTAATAGAGTGCTCAGCAGCACAAATTCCACACTTAAAAAAAATATCCCCAGCCCCCCCCTACACTTACAGCATGACAAGAATGCAGAGGGAGTCAGACCCATTCTTCCAAAAAGAGAAGGGGGCTGCACAGTGAAGATATTGTGCATTGCAGAGGTAACAGGGGGAAAGGAGGCACATTGCTGTGCCTGGCTTCCTCTTATTCCCTTTCCCTTTATCTAAACACCTTATTTTTTCTGACTCTGTGTTGCTTTTCACAGAACCAGTATTTTCACCCCTTCTAAAGTGAAACGGATTTGTCCCTCATCACATCCCAAAACACAAGGGACACAGAGTTCTACTCTTCAGTCATCCCTATCTGCCTCTTCCACTCAAAATGATCATATAAGTAGAGCTACTAGACCAAGGACTGACAGAAATCTTCTTCATGTTTGTTTGCACAAAAGGCATCTTTAAAAGGATTACTGTGGGAGGGGATATAATTTTTCCCTCTGTGGTCAAAGCAGAGTTTGTTGGCTTGTTTTTTAAACCCACACCGGTGCACTCACACAGCTTTTGGAATGGTACTTCATAGGCAGTGTCCATCCACAAGGCAGTGAGTAGACATGCCTCAAAGAGCTAGAGGAAAGGTTGCATTGAAATTGCGTGGGATTTTTTCTAAAAATATCTTCATTATCCAGTATATGCAAAATAGATCCTGAAACATCATTAATTTCATGTTCTCCCTTCATTCCTGTGCATGATAAATCGTCAGACAGTTTTTCTTCCAAATTAGGTAAGCTTTGATTTATCTTTGAACTATGCTTCAGGCTGGGGTAAATTTTTCCTAGTTGAACTATAGTCCCTAGAAAAACTGCAGAGAGGTGTTGACATAACCTTAACCACTGTGGTTCTGATGGTTTGTTTAGCATAGTTGTTTGCTTTGGAATAGTGAGTTTAGAGAAAAATCTGTGCATATTGCACTCCACAAAGCACATGAAGATCTATGACCTCATGCAGTGGTTATTGCAAAATAAAGTTTCATCCGGAGCTGATTGGCCCTCTTTATGTCATATGTGTCGAAGATTGCAATCTAGCTCATCCCACTATGCAACCAGAACTTTGATATCACTGCAGAGCTTTGTCCTGGATCCTGCCCTGAAGTTCAGATTACTCTATGAAGAATGGTTATGATTACATTCATTTCTTCTATCTCTTCCCTTTGAAAAGGCTTTTACTTACCAGAACCTTTCATGGTGCGTCTGAGTTGTGCATCTGAAGATGAGGCTGAAGTTTCCATGTGTAGTAAATAGAATGAATAAAGCAACAGACTACAGAATGCTATGTAAATTATTCACAGGATTTAGGATGTTTGGTTACGTCTTGCATTAATCAGTATGGTTTTAATTACACTTGCCACAAATGGAACACATTTTTAACTAAGGGATCAAGGAGCCAAATTTGAAGATAACAGACTTTTCACATGTTTTGTACCTTCTGTCATGACAGATCAAGCTATCATTCACTGCATGATGTGTATTACTCTTTTAACAGTAATGTTAGTTTTCTTCAGGGCAATGTCATAACAAATAAATATAAAGCATAAATGTGATGTCTTTATATCCTTAGCATCTGAGGTGTGAGATCGCCTACATTAGCAACTGCCCTTGAGCTAAACAAGGTAGCCTGAAAATTCAGATCTGTAGAAGATTTTACTGTTGTTCTTGTGGTTAAGAATTTATAGATAAACTGGTGCCAATTTTTACTATGTGTGTAGCTTGGGTTTTTTGGATTTTGTTCAACTTCTAAAAGCCTGTTTTAACAGCACAGATTTGTCTATGGGTAAAATAGCTTAAAGACAGGCAGAATGCAGCTTCCCATGTATTTGAAAAGAACTTATGAATCTGAAAGGCTCTCTGAAAGAATGATTTAAAAAACATTAAGGGACGGACATGGAGTTACTTGGAGTAAATCAGCACAGCTCTTTCAAATTCAAAGAAGCCACACTGATTTATACCAGATGAGGATCTGCCCATAATAAAATCAGTTTAAAATTTAAATATTTATACAACTGAGGTATTACAGAAAGTTTAAAAGTAAAAGACTTTTCTTAATCTTTCCAGTCAAAGTCCCATGACTTTTTGTGGTTACTGGTATGTTTCCACCATGCTATATTTTTAACTGAGTTACTGGCTCTTAATTTGCTGCAGGCCATCATGTATCTGTATCTGCGTGTAATTCTGAGCTGAACAAATTAAGCTGAATAAAAATAAACCTATTTCTTTTTCTAAAAGAGCTTTAAAATTAACAAACGATAATTGCCCTTGAATTACAAATACAAGGTGATAAGTAGAAAGGCAAGGTTTGTTAACATCTAACATCTGAGCAGTAAGAAGAATTCTCCACAAAAAATCTAAGGAAATTTCAGCACACTTATGTCCAGCTGAAGGCTCTCCATAAATCTAATGTCGTCACCCTTTGAGTTCTCCCTCTGCATGGTGCTTGGGCCCCAGGTTCTGTAGATTGCTTTTCCCAGACATGTTCTTGTATTTATTGGCAGCTCCCCTGAAGTCAATGGCTTATTCTGTGTTGGAGTCCTTGTGTGTAAACTGAAGTTATTTTAATAAAAAGCTCTAGATTAAAGGTGCTTTGTTGAGGATTTCTAAGTACAGTCTCGTTTCCTGGTCCATGTATACCTCAACGAACATGTGATTCAGTAGTTTTAATGTTTTGTGTAGTTCTTTGTGCTGATCCATAGTCCAGATGTTCCAGCAGAAGTTATCTGGAAGCCAATACTCTGCTTGGGACTGTTTTTTTAAATACAAAATAATGAGTCAAGTCATCCGCCTGGAATAATGAAAAGAATTCCCCCTCCTCCATGAGAACAGCTCAGCTTAGTTCACTTATCTAGCAGAAAAAAAAATGTAAATCCTCTGAACTTTCACAGTGCCATCTGATTTTGGAAGTACTTAGTACATACTGCCTGTTCAGCCAGTTGTCCAAGTTGTCCAAGTGTTATTAAAAGTGTCTGGAGTTTCTTTACACAGATAAGTATATTAGGACTTTCAGCTAAGAAAGTTAAAAGATGGTTAAGCATTGCTGGAATGTCAGCCATTTAGTCTTTGCTTTTGCTTACAGGAAGCATACATAAGGAGTTCTCCATTGCAGACCCATTTCCAGGGCTCACTTTTTCATTCAAATATGCCTGTACATAGGCTGCACATCTGGAGCTGTTGATCTTTGATTTTTTATATGAGCTGAATGACTTGCCTAAATGAGCATGCACTTTTCAATGGTCTTTTAAGCAAGTATGTAGGCTACCCACCTTAGTCATAATATAACTGAACCCTTCTACATTTTAGTTAAAATTTCCCTTTGTAATTCAGAATACGATTGTTGCTATTCTGACTTTCCAGATGTTTTACTTGGCATAGGTTCATTTCAAAACTTTTTTCAGTACAAATATCACTAATTTGAACCATCCAGATCCACTAATTATAGATATTTCTGGAATCAGAATGACTTCCCCACTGTAACATCAGTATATTATATACTTCTTTAGGTAGAAAAATATGTAGATGAAAAACTAAGAGTTGGTCCATAAATATAAAAATTAAAATAGCTGTATAAACCCGCTTCCCCACCCCCACCCCAAAAAAAAAAAAAAGTTTGTGACCTCTTTAAATAGTAGTTTCAGAGGTTTTACTCAGAGTAAGATGCATTAGGAAATAATGTATGTCTGTATGTTCGTATTTTTATCATGTATAATGTTCCTTGAATACTATTAAATGAAGTAGAGTTCAAAATAGCTGCTACGTGTAGAATGACAATGTTTAAAGTGTTGTGTACAGCAACATTTTTGGTGAAGGGTTTCTTCTGATCATACCAAAAGATAACAGCCTGAAGTTTAACATCTCAAGTATACTAGGCAAACTTCTATTTTGGGTACATATATTAACAACTGAATACACTATTATAGTCCCTCACAACAAATCCTATCAGGAAGTAATATTACTTTATTAGTCTATTAAATTATTTTCCATTAATAAAGAAAGAATAAACAATGTGCTAATGAAATTAATAGATTATACCAATTTGGGAGAAACTAACTTTAGATTACGGTCACAATAATAGATGATTTTTTTATGATTCCTTTTGTTTTACTCACATATGCACAGAAAAGCATATTCATTAATATATATATTCAAAAGTATGACTTATTTGATTGTAGTATTATGTCATTTCATAACCACTATTCTATAAGGTTAACCTTTCCCCTGTTAGAGGAGCATGTCAAATTGCTGCAATAAGGATGAAAGGTAACTTCTAAGTTACCTTTATTGGCATTAGGAGCCCTTAAGTGTGGCATCTACAGTTGAGACAAGATAATATATATTACAACATGCCTCAACTAAATGACACAGTAGTAGCTAGTAGCGTGACAGACTCCCATATGCAGCCAGACCATACACAATTAGGCAAACAACAAAAATTATTAATGAAACAGAGTCTTGGGATTTGTCCTGAAAGATACTGCAGCTGAACTTTGACATAAAACATTTGGGAAAGAATTTCAGTGATGCTCACCCTGAGAGGAAAAGGCCTCACCAGCCAGCCTCTCTGGGTTATGTCCCAGGGGACTCAACCGCTTTGTTTCATCTGACTCCAGCTGTCATGATCAGAGACTGGGCAACAGGTGTCCCTCCCTGGAAGGAAGGTCAGGGCTCCCAGGAGAAGGGGAAGAAGGAGGTTTTTATAAAGCACATGCATGGAGTCCAGCTAACAGCTGATGAAGAGAAGACATTGCAGGTAGGAAGGACTCACTAGCAAGTGAATAAAAGCCAGAAAGATGCTTTCAAAAGAATGATGCTAAATCTGTATGTGGCTAGAAAAAGTTATGCTCATTTTTAAAGGAAGATATCTCAGTAGGACTATTTGTGTGTTACAGAATATGAATAAGAGGCTGTCATGTAATGGGAAGTGAACCTGAGAAAAAAAAAGACAGATTTCTATCTCAAATATTCAAGTTTAATCCAGGGATCTGTTGAGACGATATGTAGAGAAAAAGGTCAAACCTTCCTCAAATTTACTTCAAAATATGAAAATATTTGCAGCTAAAAATGTCTTTCCTAGAACCATTACAGCTTAAGATTTTTATTCAGCTATTTTTCTCTTTTCGAGCTGAACTTCCCCGGTTTTTTTCTTATCATCTATAATACTTGTCAACATTTATGGCCTTAAAATGTATAATAGCTTCAGGCAGAATTAATTCAGTCATGATACTTCTATGCTGAAGCAAATCACCAGTAAAATTGACACTCATTAAAAACAAAAATGTTTAAAACCTAGTATCTCATTGCAAAACTGTCCATTTAGTGAAACCCAATTAAAGTGCAATTAGCT
The DNA here is from genome assembly GCF_000690835.1 of Fulmarus glacialis. Lineage (NCBI taxonomy): Eukaryota > Metazoa > Chordata > Aves > Procellariiformes > Procellariidae > Fulmarus > Fulmarus glacialis. Next base: position 31,389 of record NW_009210128.1, read on the forward strand.
CTATAAGTGATGTATATAATATCTAAGAAGGTCAATTGCTCTGCACTTCATAGCTCTAATTTGTTTTCAGATTAGCTAGTGTAAGAAAATTTAGAATGGCTTTTAAACTTTTCACTTTTAGAGAGTATTTGTTGCTATATGTTGCTTTAACTTAAGCATTGTTATTAAAAAGGAGAAGCTGAATAATTCGTTGTGAATAATTCTGTGTTTATTTCTGTTCTTCATGATAGCCCTAAATAGTAGAAATTCTAGTAATAAACATCCTTATTTAAAGAAACCCCTTACTTTCAAAGATGCCTAAGTAGATATTTTAATCCACATAAATCAACATGTTCTGACTTTCAAAGATACTCTGTCTAAACCTAAATAGCTATCAATGGGAGGTTAGACACCTGTTTGATGGTATGAAGAATTACTTCTCTCTAGGTAGCTATTTCTCTTTACTGACCTGTGAAAGATCTGGACAGTTAGCTGAGATGGATGCCTAGGTTCCACATTTCTTAGATGATTTGATGAGATGAATCTCCACTAACTGTATATAGTAATTTAATCTGGAGAAAAATGTTTATGAGATTATAAATCCTTTGTACTAACTACTGGTAGCAATAAAATCAATTTCAAACATTTGTTATATTGTTAAAAGATGAAAGAAATCTGTGAATCAAAAATCAGTGAAACCAATTTGCTACTCATATACATTATTTAACAAATTATGAACCAGCTTGAGGTGGAAACTAAATCCTCAGCTATCTCTCTTATGAGTCTTCAGTGTGTTTAACATCCTTATTCATCCTTACTGTTCATGCTACCAGGTTTTGTTTCTCCTTAATTACTGACGGGTTAAAAAGATCTTCTCCCTTCGTTTGGTATGCATATTTGAACTTGCTATTTCTGAAGTATGTAAGGAAAGGTGTTTCAATTCTTCTGCCTTTTCTGTATGTTAAAATGTCACCTTCTCCACCCACAAATAGGTCTATTATTTTAGAATTTCTCTTCCTCCTATTATGTTTAAAGTACGTTAGTTATTTAGCTATAAGGCAAGGGGGTTTTATCTTCAATATATCATACATTCCATTCTCTTTTTGCATTTGCATGAACACATTTCCATTGCTCATTTTTTTCCTGTCAGCTGCCTTTACTTCACTTTGGAGCCAGCAAAGCTTTTAAACAAAGTTGTCTTTGATTTTGAATTTGTTTTGGATTGGGGTTGGTTTTTTGGTTTTTTGTTTGTTTGTTTGTTTTAAATATTCTATTAATTTAAAGTACAAAGAGATTTAAAAAATAAATTACAAATAGTTTTCTGTTGGTACTAAGTTTTCTTTGTTTCTTTTGTAGTGATTTTAGATATGGTATTTTATTTACATCCATAGATTACATCAAAGAGATGGTTCCTAGCAGGCACCTATGATATTCATTTTTTTAATAAAAAGAAAATTGGTATATTTTCTGACTTCACTGCTCGTTTGTATCAGGGAAACATCAGGGAAAAATTACCCTCTGGCCTTACGTCTGGTAAATTATAATTACAGAGCAAGCCAGACATTGTCAAGCTTGGAAGAATTTAAATACCTGTTGTTTTGAAATAGGCTTTTTTTCTCTAAAAATCTTGGACAAGCTATTTGGTAGTTTCAGAGATAGGTATCACTTTTTATGTGAATGTGTTTTTGTTACA